>NW_020837954.1:37315972-37375972 GCF_003676395.1 Aethalodelphis obliquidens | reverse complement strand
AACGCTGCTTGAGAGAGCTCCAGGGACGGGCGCGAGCCGCGGCTAAGAGTGCGGAGCCCAGAGACGGACATGGGACGCTAAGGCCGCTGCTGCCGCCGCCAGGAAGCCTGTGTGCGAACACAGGTCACTAGCCACACGCCCTTCTGGGGAGCCTGTGCAGCCCGCCACTGCCAGGGTCCCGGGATCCAGGGACAGCTCCCCGGGAGAGCGCACGGCGCGCCTCAGGCTGCAGCGTCACGCCGGCCTCTGCCGCTGCAGGCCCGCCCCGCACTCCGTGACCCTCCCTACCCCCCGGCCTGGGTGAGCCAGAGCCTCCGAATCAGCGGCTCCTTTAACCTCGTCCTGTCTGAGCAAAGAAGAGAAAGGGAAATCTCTCCCAGCAGCCTCAGAAGCAGCGGATTAAAGCTCCACAATCAACTTGATATACCCTGCATCTGTGGAATACCTGAATAGACAACGAATCATCCCAAATTAAGGAGCCCTGTGGATGAAAGGCTCTTGGTGCTGCAGCCAGGACTCAGTGCTGTGCCTCTGAGGTGGGAGAGCCAACTTCAGGACACTGGTCCACAAGGGACCTCCCAGCTGCACATAATATCAAACAGCAAAAATCTCCGAGAGATCTCCATCTCAACGCCAGCACCCAGCTTCACTCAACGACCAGCAAGCTACAGTGCTGGACATCCTATGCCAAACAACTAGCAAGACAGGAACACAACCCCACCCATTAGCAGAGAGGCTGCCCAAAATCATAGTAAGTCTACAGACACCCCAAAACACACCACCAGACGTGGACCTGCCCACCAGAAAGACAAGATCCAGCCTCATATACCAGAACACAAGCACTAGTACCCTCCACCAGGAAGCCTACACAACCCACTGAACCAACCTTAGCCACTGGGGACAGACACAAAAAACAACAGGAACTACGAACCTTCAGCCTGCAAAAAAGGAGACCCCAAACACAGTAAGATAAGCAAAATGAAAAGACAGAAAAACACACAGCAGATGAAGGAGCAAGATAAAAACCCACCAGACCTAACAAATGAAGAGGAAATAGGCAGTCTACCTGAAAAAGAATTCAGAATAATGATAGTAAGGTTGATCCGAAATCTTGGAGATAGAATGGACAATAGAATGGACAAATTGCAAGAATCAGTTAACAAGGACCTAGAAGAACTAAAGATGAAGCAAGCAACGATGAACAACACAATAAATGAAATTAAAAGTACTCTAGATGGGATCAATAGCAGAATAACTGAGGCAGAAGAACGGATAAGTGACCTGGAAGATAAAATAGTGGAACTAACTACTGCAGAGCAGAATAAAGAAAAAAGAATGAAAAGAACTGAGGACAGTCTCAGAGACCTCTGGGACAACATTAAACGCACCAACATTCGAATTATAGGGGTTCCAGAAGAAGAAGAGAAAAAGAAAGGGACTGAGAAAATATTTGAAGAGATTATAGTTGAAAACTTCCCTAATATGGGAAAAGAAATCATTAATCAAGTCCAGGAAGCACAGAGAGTCCCATACAGGATAAATCCAAGGAGAAATACGCCAAGACACATATTAATCAAATTGTCAAAAATTAAATACAAAGAAAACATATTAAAAGCAGCAAGGGAAAAACAACAAATAACACACAAGGGAATCCCCATAAGGTTAACAGCTGATCTTTCAGCAGAACCTCTGCAAGCCAGAAGGGAGTGGCAGGACATATTGAAAGTGTAGAAGGAGAAAAACCTGCAACCAAGATTACTCTACCCAGCAAGGATCTCATTCAGATTTGATGGAGAAATTAAAACCTTTACAGACAAGCAAAAGCTGAGAGAGTTCAGCACCACCAAACCACCACTACAACAACTGCTAAAGGAACTTCTCTAGGCAAGAAACACAAAAGAAGGAAAGGACCTACAATAACGAACCCAAAACAATTAAGAAAATGGGAATAGGAACACACATATCGATAATTACCTTAAATGTAAATGGACTAAATGCTCCCACCAAAAGACACAGATTGGCTGAATGGATACAAAAACAAGACCCACATATTTGCTGTCTACAAGAGACTCACTTCAGACCTAGAGACACATACAGACTGAAAGTAAGGGGATGGAAAAAGGTATTTCATGCAAATGGAAACCAAAAGAAAGCTGGAGTAGCAATTCTCATATCAGACAAAATAGACTTTAAAACAAAGACTATTAGAAGAGACAAAGAAGGACACTACATAATGATCAAGGGATCGATCCAAGAGGAAGATATAACAATTGTAAATATTTATGCACCCAACATAGGTGCACCTCAATACATAAGGCAAATACTGACAACCATAAAAGGGGAAATCGACAGTAACACATTCATAGTAGGGGACTTTAACACCCCACTTTCACCAATGGACAGATCATCCAAAATGAAAATAAATAAGGAAACACAAGCTTTAAATGATACATTAAACGAGATGGAGTTAATTGATATTTATAGGACATTCCATCCAAAAACAACAGAATACACATTTTTCTCAAGTGCTCATGGAACATTTTCCAGGATAGATCATATCTTGGGTCACAAATCAAGCCTTGGTAAATTTAAGAAAATTGAAATTGTATCAAGTATCTTTTCTGACCACAACGCCATGAGACTAGATATCAATTACAGGAAAAGATCTGTAAAAAATACAAACACATGGAGGCTAAACAATACACTACTTAATAATGAAGTGATCACTGAAGAAATCAAAGAGGAAATCAAAAAATACCTAGAAACAAATGACAATGGAGACACAACGACCCAAAACCTGTGGGAAGCAGCAAAAGCAGTTCTAAGGGGGAAGTTTATAGCAATACAAGCCCACCTTAAGAAGCAGGAAACATCTCGAATAAACAACCTAACCTTGCACCTCAAGCAATTAGAGAAAGAAGAACAAAAAAACCCCAAAGCTAGCAGAAGGAAAGAAATCATAAAAATCAGATCAGAAATAAATGAAAAAGAAATAAAGGAAACAATAGCAAAGATCAATAAAACTAAAAGCTGGTTCTTTGAGAAGATAAACAAAATAGATAAACCACTAGCCAGACTCATCAAGAAAAAAAGGGAGAAGACTCAAATCAATAGAATTAGAAATGAAAAAGGAGAGGTAACAACTGACACTGCAGAAATAAAAGAGATCATGAGAGATTACTACAAGCAACTCTATGCCAATAAAATGGACAATCTGGAAGAAATGGACAAATTCTTAGAAATGCACAACCTGCCAAGACTGAATCAGGAAGAAATAGAAAATATGAACAGACTAATCACAAGCACTGAAATTGAAACTGTGATTAAAAATCTTCCAACAAAGAAAAGCCCAGGACCAGATGGCTTCACAGGCGAATTCTATCAAACATTTAGAGAAGAGCTAACACCTATCCTTCTCAAACTCTTCCAAAATATAGCAGAGGGAGGAACACTCCCAAACTCCTTCTACGAGGCCACCATCACCTTGATACCAAAACCAGACAAGGATGTCACAAAGAAAGAAAACTACAGGCCAATATCACTGATGAACATAGATGCAAAAATCCTCAACAAAATACTAGCAAATAGAATCCAACAGCACATTAAAAGGATCATACACCATGATCAAGTGGGGTTTATTCCAGGAATGCAAGGATTCTTCAATATACGCAAATCTATCAATGTGATAAACCATATTAACAAACTGAAGGAGAAAAACCATATGATCATCTCAATAGATGCAGAGAAAGCTTTTGACGAAATTCAACACCCATTTATGATAAAAACCCTGCAGAAAGTAGGCATAGAGGGAACTTTCCTCAACATAATAAAGGCCATATATGACAAGCCCACAGCAAACATCATCCTCAATGGCGAAAAACTGAAAGCATTTCCACTAAGATCAGGAACAAGACAAGGTTGCCCACTCTCACCACTCTTATTCAACATAGTTTTGGAAGTTTTAGCCACAGCAATCAGAGCAGAAAAGGAAATAAAAGGAATCCAAATCGGAAAAGAAGAAGTAAAGCTGTCACTGTTTGCAGATGACGTGATCCTATACATAGAGAACCCTAAAGATGCTACCAGAAAACTACTAGAGCTAATCAATGAATTTGGTAAAGTGGCAGGATACAAAATTAATGCACAGAAATCTCTGGCATTCCTATATACTAATGATGAAAAATCTGAAAGTGAAATCAAGAAAACACTCCCATTTACCATTGCAACAAAAAGAATAAAATATCTAGGAATAAACCTACCTAAGGAGACAAAAGATCTGTATGCAGAAAATTATAAGACACTGATGAAAGAAATTAGAGATGATACAAATAGATGGAGAGATATACCATGTTCTTGGATTGGAAGAATCAACATTGTGAAAATGACTCTACTACCGAAAGCAATCTATAGATTCAATGCAATCCCTATCAAACTACCACTGGCATTTTTCACAGAACTAGAACAAAAAATTTTGCAATTTGTATGGAAACACAAAAGACCCCGAATAGCCAAAGCAATCTTGAGAACGAAAGAAGGAACTGGAGGAATCAGGCTCCCAGACTTCAGACTATACTACAAAGCTACAGTTATCAAAACGGTATGGTACTGGCACAAAAACAGAAAGATAGATCAATGGAACAGGATAGAAAGCCCAGAGATAAACCCACGCACATATGGTCACCTTATCTTTGATAAAGGAGGCAGGAATGTACAGTGGAGAAAGGATAGCCTCTTCAATAAGTAGTGCTGGGAAAACTGGACAGGTACATGTAAAAGTATGAGATTAGATCACTCCCTAACACCATACACAAAAATAAGCTCAAAATGGATTAAAGACCTAAATGTAAGGCCAGAAACTATCAAACTCTTAGAGGAAAACATAGGCAGAACACTCTATGACATAAATCACAGTAAGATTCTTTCTGACCCACCTCCTAGAGTAATGGAAATAAAAACAAAAATAAACAAATGGGACCTAATGAAACTTAAAAGCTTTTGCGCAGCAAAGGAAACCATAAAGAAGACCAAAAGACAACCCTCAGAATGGGAGAAAATATTTGCAAATGAAGCAACTGACAAAGGATTGATGTCCAAAATTTATAAGCAGCTCATGCAGCTTAATAACAAAAAAACAAACAACCCAATCCAAAAATGGGCAGAAGGCCTAAATAGACATTTCTCCAAAGAAGATATACAGAGTGCCAACAAACACATGAGAGAATGCTCAACATCACTAATCATCAGAGAAATGCAATCAAAACTACAATGAGATATCATCTCACACCAGTCAGAATGGCTATCATCAAAAAATCTAGAAACAATAAATGCTGGAGAGGGTGTGGAGAAAAGGGAACCCTCTTACACTGTTGGTGGGAATGTAAATTGATACAGCCACTGTGGAGAACAGTATGGAAGTTCCTTAAAAAGCTACAAATAGAACTACCATATGACCCAGCAATCCTACTACTGGGCATATACCCTGAGAAAACCATAATTCAAAAAGAGTCATGTACCAAAATGTTCATTGCAGCTCTATTTACAATAGCCCAGAGATGGAAACAACCTAAGTGTCCATCATCGGATGAATGGATAAAGAAGATGTGGCACATATATACAATGGAATATTGCTCAGCCATAAAAAGAGACGAAATTGAGCTATTTGTAATGAGGTGGATAGACCTAGAGTCTGTCATACAGAGTGAAGTAAGTCAGAAAGAGAGAGACAAATACCGTATGCTAACACATATATATGGAATTTAAAAAAAAAATGTCATGAAAAACCTAGGGGTGAAACAGGAATAAAGACACAGACTTACTAGAGAATGGACTTGAGGCTATGGGGAGGGGGAAGTGTAAACGGTGACAAAGCGATAAAGAGGCATGGACATATATACACTACCAAACGTAAGGTAGATAGCTAGTGGGAAGCAGCCGCATAGCACAGGGAGATCAGCTCGGTGCTTTGTGACCGCCTGGAGGGGTGGGATAGGGAGGGTGGGAGGGAGGGAGGCGCAAGCGGGAAGAGATATGGGAACATATGTATATATATAACTGATTCATTTTGTTGTGAAGCTGAAACTAACATACCATTGTAAAGCAATTATACTCCAATAAAGATGTTAAAAAAATAAATAAATAAATAAATAAATAAAATAAGCACCACATTGGTACAGAAAAACACACAGCCTACAGCTAGCTCATTCTTTAAAACCAGAACAGCCAAGTGAAAAGTCAGTAGAGGTTCTTATTTTTACTTGAAAAATAAAAATAAAAACAACAACAAAAAAACAATTTCATTGGGAATTGAACTACTATAGTTTTTCTTTCTAGAGATGTGACATCCATGTTTTCTGGTCAGTAATGTTCTATCAAACATTGTAGTAAACGAGTGTACTAAATCCAAGCAGACAGATGACCAGTAAAGCTGTTTGTTATCTCCTACTGAGCTAGACCAGTGGAACACTATCTTGGTAGGATTATTCTGACAGCAAGAAGGAAGTGCCGAGCCCCTACCCCAACAGAAAACCTAAGGAGCTGTTTTACACAGAAAGCGTTTTAAGCAAACCTGCACAAACACTAACATGCTCTAAGAAAAGGAAACCTTTTAGACTACTTCCAGCACACATTCATTGGTGCCCAGTAAAATAGGAACACCAACACAGAAAGCATTTTTGCTTTCATAGCATCAACAGCTAAAAAGCACACAGCATATAATACTTTGATCTTGAAGTGAGTAATTATGGAAGTTCCAAGATTATGTCCACTAGGTTAGCCTGAGTATTCATCTATAAAAATATGTTTTCAAACACACGTAAATGAGAGTTATAGAAACAATGGGACTACATCGGGACCAGTAGAAGACAGTGAAGTGATACAAGGACTGTACATGTAAGACTAGGAATTGATTTTCACAAGTACTTTTTAGGTAAAGGACAACTCTCTAAATTGATTCCAACAGCCAAGACTAGCTGTGATAGTAGGAGTCATAGTCATAGTCTAGCTGTCACAGAAGATGATTTGCACAATGAAGTCATCACTAAACCGCTGCTTAAGTCCAGTCCCCAGCCTTCTTTTTCTGCTCGACAGTCCAGAAACATTTCTTTGAAAGCCAGAAAATCTGTAAACATGAGCAGCACGTCGAAAATGTCACCGGCCACTTCATCTTTATGGTGCTGTACAGTTGTAGTGAAAGCCGCCATGTTAAATCCAGGAATCCGCTCCAACAGCTGTTCTATATACTTTTCAACCAAAGAAATATATTCATTAAAAATAGGTGTGTAGGTGAGCTTATTCTCTTCTGTGTCTTCAAACTCCTGGTAGTACTTGTCCATGAAATTCCTCTGTAATAACTGGAACTCATCATCCATGATAATGTCCTCTAAATATCCAACCACAGCATCAAATTCTGCATCAGAGGCGGAAGAGATGGACTGCGCGAAGCTCTCTTCCTCTAGGGCGTCCATCGCCCTCCGCCGCTTCCACAGCGCACGGGGGAGTGGGCCCGTCGGCCTTCTACCCGGCCCGAGGGCCGGGCGCAGCCTCCGCTCTGCTCCGCAGAGCCCCAACTTTCATCGGGAAGGCCTCGCAGCCGAGGCCTCAGGCGCCTCACAGCCCAGCTGGGTAGCGCCTGCGCACGACGCCCCGGCCTCAGGCTCCCGGGCTGCTGCCACGCACGGCCGGGCCTCCAAGCCCTGCCACGCTTCCGACACGGATGCTTTTTAATACACACACAAATAAAAATAAAAATAATTTTTAAATTCAGGTGTTCCCGAGTCACGGGGTATTTTTTAAAAGTTACAATTTCCTCTTTGATATCTCCATTTGAACTGTTCCCCTTCCTTCCACTTTTTTTTTCAAATAAATTTATTTATTTTATTTTTTTATTTTTGGCTGTGTTGGGTCTTCGCTGCTGTGCACGGGCTTTCTCTAGTTGCGGCGAGTAGGAGCTACTCTTCGTTGCAGTGCGCGGGCTTCTCACTGCAGTGGCTTCTCATTGCGGAGCATGGGCTCTAGGCGCCCGGGCTTCAGTAGTTGCGGCACGCAGGCTCAGTAGTTGTGGCTCACGGGCTTAGTTGCTCCGCGGCATGTGGGATCTTCCCAGACCAGGGATCAAACCCATGTCCCCTGCACTGGCAGGCGGATTCTCAACCACTGCGCCACCAGGGAAGCCCCTCCTTCCACTTTTGACAAGATTTTTTTTCTCCCCAAATGGCCAGAATCCTTGGCCACAAAAAAACTGAATTGCCCTCAAATGTCTTCCTAGACGTATTTTAAGGTAAAATGCCTATTTCTATTTATAATGATTTTTTCTCTTGGATTTTTAATGCTTCAGAGGAGTTGTGGTCCCAAACTATTCTGGAGGAAAGAAGGGATGGAGAAGTTGGGGGAATTCTATTAAATTTACAAAGCTGAACTAGTCCTACTGAGCTGTGGCCAAAATGGTTGCATAGTCACTGGCAAAATTCTGAAATGACTGAAACGTTTGGGAAAATATGTACAGGATCTCACTGTGATTATAACAGTATTTTTGTCAAGTGTTTCAAGTAACATAACTGTACATGCGTTTTTACACATTTCTGTTGGGTAGCTTTTCCCCACCGATGAAAGATTTGTTGTCTTCAAAATTCCAAACACTGCTATCTCCAAGATATTTAAAATAAATATTTCCAAATTTGAAATGTCTGTGAGCAAATACAACAGCCAGAAATATGTTGCCTGTTAAAATTTGTTTCTGAAATGTATTATTTATTTAGAAAAATATTTGCCAATTTTAGTGGCAGCTGCAGAAATGTTTTCACACTCAGAAATTAATTTGCTATTAAAAATGGGAAAAGGAAGAGTGATTTGCTTTTCCCATTTGGCCTGCGCTACTATAACCAACCCAAATTACACACGTCTTCATCAACAGATGCACCAGCTGCTACTTGGCCAGGTACCCATTCTTTCTCTTTAACTGTGTTCTTACACAGGAAATTAACAAAATTAACCTTTTTCAGATAAGGGTCCATTTTGTCATATAATGACCAAGTCCCACTACAGCCCTCAATCACACATATATGATTGCTAAGTTTCTTGCTTAACTTAGAAGTTTTCTGACCAAATTTTATTCTACTACTCAAGCTTAAGTTAAATATTATACAAACATAAACTAAATTCATGTAGAGTTGAGCGTTCTACATGAGACCATATTAATTCATCCATTTAACAAATATCCACTGAGTGCTTACTACTTGCCAGGCACTGTATCAGTTACTAAGGATGTAAAGATGAGTAAGTGGGAAAGGTTTTCCAGAGACAGGAACAGTGTGCTCTGGATGCATAACTGACAGCAGTCACTAATTGCCTAGGAGAATCTAAAAAAGCAAGGCTTGTCCTAACAGGCTTAATGGAAAAGGAGCAGTTTTTACCTTCCCACCCTCAAGATTTTCCTGGTAAAGCAGGTAGGACCTGGCAAGTGTAGACTGGTGGATGAGGAAGCTGACCAGGACAAGTGAATCTAGTCAAATTACGTATCATTAATAAGTGCAAAAATAAGTTTGTTCCTCCAATCCACCACCACAACAGAGCCAAGGGTTAAGAAATGGATTAAATGGAAGAAAATATTTGCAAAATAATGCAATCAACAAGGGATTAATCTCCAAAATATACAAACAACTCATACAACTCAACAACAACAACAAAAAAACCCAATAGAAAAATGGGCAGAAGACCTAAATAGACATTTCTCCAAAGAAGACATACAGACGGCCAAAAAACACATGAAAAGATGCTCAACATTGCTAATTATTAGAGAAATGCAAATCAAAATCACAATGAGGTATCATCTCACACCGGTCAGAATGGTCATCATCAAAAAGTCTACAAACGATAAATGCTGGAGAGGGTGTGGAGAAAAGGGAACCCTCTTGCACTGTTGGTGGGAATGTAAATTGGTACAGCCACTATGGAGAACAGTACGGAGGTTCCTTAAGAAACTAAAAATAGAGCTACCATGTGACCCAGCAATCCCACTACTGGGCATATATCTGGAGAAAACCATAATTCGAAAAGATACACGCACCCCAATGTTCACTGCAGCACTATTTACAATAGCCAAGACATGGAAGCAACCTAAATGTCCATCGACAGAAGAATGGATAAAGAATATGTGATACAATGTAACATTACTCAGCCATAAAAAAAGAATGAAATAATGCCATTTGCAGCAATACAGATGGACCTAGTGATTATCATACTAAATGAAGTAAATCAGACAAACATCAAGTGATATCACTGATATGTGGAGTCAAAAAAAAATGATACAAATGAATTTATTTCCAAAACAGAAACAGACTCACAGATTTAGAAAACAAATTTATGGTTACCAAAGGGGAAAGTTGGCGGGGAGTAACAGATTAGGAGGTTGGGATTAACATATACACACTACTATATATAAAATAGATAACAACAAGCACTTACGTACAGCACAGGGAAATCTATTCAGTATTCTGTAATAACCTATATGGGAAAATAATCTGAAAAAGAATAGATATACGTATATGTATAACTGAATCACTTTGCTGTACACCTGGAACTAACACAACATTGTAAATCAACTATACTCCAATATAAAGTAGAAGTTAAGAAAGTAAAAAATAAAAAGAATGTGGTTATAATTACAAAGAAAACAAGAAATGGATTCAAGTATTTTTAGGGGGTGAAAGAAATCTTTGAAATCTAAATTATGTATATTGGATAAAAAGTCAAACTATAGTTCAAATTTATTTTCTACAAAATGGAATATACAATTCATTTACTTTTACGAGGGTTTTTTGGTACTATAAGTGTGTATTAAAGTAACTTTTTAATGTTACAGAAAACTAAAAAATGATAAAAATCTATCCACAGCCCCACCATCCAAATACCACCACTCCAAATAGTTTGGTGAATTTTTAGACTACTTTTATCTCTAACATAGGTTTTTTATTTTGTTTTTATAGTGTTGTAATTATACCACAAAATTTTTCTTGATTCTGCTAAATATTAAGCATCAGTATTTCCATGTTATTAGTCTCCATAAACATCGTTTTAATGCCTACATTGTATTTTTTAAATAAACTTATTTATTTTTGGCTGTGTTGGGTCTTTGTTGCTGCACGCGGCTTTCTCTACTTGCAGTGAGCAGGGGCTACTCTTCTCTGCAGCGCGCAGGCTCCTCATTGCGGTGGCTTCTCGTTGCAGAGCACGGGCTCTAGGAACAAGCGTTTCAGTAGTTGTGGCACACAGGCTCAGTAGTTGTGGCTCATAGGCTCTAGAGCGGAGGCTCAGTAGTTGTGGCACACAGGCTTAGTTGCTCCACGGTACGTGGGTTCTTCCCAGACCAGGGCTCGAACCCATGTCCCCTGCACTGGCAGGTGGATTCTTAACCACTGCACCATCAGGGAAGTCCCACCTACATTGTTTTTGTTTTTGTTTTGTTTTGTTTTGCGCTGTGAGCAGGATATGATACATTGTATTTTGATGGTACATAAAAATTTGAATCAGAAAAGAACAGCAAGGATTAATCTCCTAAAACTTCTCAAGACCAGGGGGAAAAAAATGTTCTCTTATTGTTTAGCCTTCATTCATTTATTATTAGCCAGTAGTTTACCCAGAACATATTAATGTATAGCTTGTATGCTTCTGGCACTAAGCTGGGTGGTTAGCAAGATAATCAATCCTCGGAAAAATGATCTCCAAGACAAGAGGGATACATAATCCCTCACCTTATTGGATTCCTGGCCATTGTTACCACTGTGCTTCAGCTCTGTTCTGTGCAGATGAAATCAAATAATTAAGTGAGTTATGCTATGAGACTAATTTCCAGGACAGGAATGGTGAATGGGCCGCAATAACAAGGACCCAGGCTCACCTGAGCTAGAACAGAGGCAAGTCTGACCTCAAGATCCCTGCCCACGGTGAGAGAAGGACCAACACACATGAGCGCTGGATGGCTATCAAGTAAAGGACAATGCTTCCCATGCAGGCTTGGAATACCCTAGCTGCACTACATCTAATCTGGGAAGCTGAACGGTCTTTGAGGAGGCAATGCCACGTTGCAGAATTATTCCTAGACTAGTGGTTTACAGACCTGAGTTCTGGTTCTCATTCTGGCCCAAGCACAGGGAATGCATTTAACATATCTGAACCATAATTTTCCCCATCCATAACATAAGGGTGGATCTAGACATTCTCTAAGAGCCCTTCCAGCTAAATAAATCTGTGATTTTATGAGGCTATAAAAAGCAGGACTCACAGAAGTACCAAACCCAGCCATCTTACCACTTTTAAAGCATTATTTCAAACAACAAGAATGAAGAAAACACAGTTCCTTGCTGCTCTAGAAGTTACATACCTTCCAGTTCAATTACTGAGCTATTTTGAGTTGTGATCAATCCTCAGCCTGGCTGGCAATGCCGACAAGGCCAGGGCTGGGGTTTGAGCCTCTGGATCGTCCGGGAGGACAATCTGCTGGGTTCTCGAATGTGGCCACAAGATCAACACCTTCCCCATGGACCCACAGAGTGGGTGTGATGGATACAAATCTGCTTTTCTAATGCAAATGTTCAAGTATCACCTTGATGACTGAAGGTCACACTCTCATTACATGACAATCTCTGACAGTATGGAAACTAGAGAATAAATTCTCTTTATTATTGAAAAATTATTTTCAATGTTCTCAAAATGGTTATTATTTCCATGTTATTAGGGTTAACTTTATAAATTCTTTAATAATTAGAGACTAATCCACGCCATTTAAAAAACACAAAATTAATGACTACTACCCTGATAAGTATAAGATAGTCTGTCAAACAATTTAGATACATATTTACACGATATAAAACTGACACAAATACATCCAGTAAGTAAACAAACTTTGCACTTAATAATTGCCTTTGTGCCTAAAAATCACACAATGTACTCTTAAACTCACTCCTATTCTACCTACCTCTTGAAATCAAAGTCTATCACTTGAAAAGAAAAAAAGGAACAAGATGTCATATAATAAACAAGTGGGCAACAGAGCATGCATTCCACCCTGCCTTACAGGAATTACATTCTGTTAGTCTTATCAAAAAAATCATTACTCATCTGAAGATGATAAAGCCAAAAAGAAAAAAAAAAGTACCACATGGACACAGGGTGGGAATGGAAGGGTGGGACGAATTGGGAGCTTAGGATTGACATATATACACTACCACGTGTAAAATAGATAGCTAGTGGGAACATGCTTATAAAGCACTGGAAGCTCAGCTCGGTGCTCTGTGATAACCTAGATGGGTGGGATGGGGCGCGGGGGGAGGTCAAAGAGGGAGGGGATATAGGTATACATATAGCTGATTCACTTCACTGTACAGCAGAAACTAACCCAACATTGTAAAGCAATTTTACTGCAATTAAAAAAATAAAAGAAAATAAAATTTTTTAAAAGTACCATCAGCTCTCAATGACCCAAGCACACATATTTCTTATGTTGCATTAGTCAGAGTCCCCTTGCTCAACCAAGGACATTAAACAGAGGTGATAAGTTTGTGTGTCTGCCTGTATGTACACCTTTGCAGGTAATGAGTCCATCCAACAGTACATTCGGAATCTTTTTCGAGACAGAGCCAGTGCGGGTGTTAAAGCTACTTTCACCCTGTGAAATGGCGTCATTATCTGTCCGTGCTAGTACACATGGGGTCGTACGGCTCAGTCACTAGAAAGTAGTAAGATCCCATGTTGATGGCGGGGAGGGGAGGCGGGTGGCCAAGTACAATTAAGAAAATAGCATCCATTCAACTTGCTTATTCTCAGAACATCTTCCCTCAGCTTCAATTAAGTGTTCAGTAAATGCAAGCTGAATATCTTGAATGAACACGCAGCCAACTGCATACTGAACACATATCTAACGGCGCTACCTCCACGACTCACAGCTCAACATAGTCAAAGTAGAACAGGTGACTTCACTTCTGGCCATGAGGAATTACAGTATCCACAGTCAACCTTCTTCTAGGAAAAAAAATTATTTTTAACAGGAAGCATTTTAAGAGTACAACAGGCAGTGTGGGAGGGTCATCCTTCTGAGAGGGAAACAAGCGAGGTGAGCCCCAGGATTGTCCGTGCTTTCCACCTGGAGACAACGCGCAGACCTCAGCGCTTCGAGGGGAACGCCAGATAGAACAGGGCAACCTCACAGAGATCAGAATTCACAAAGGCTGAGATGGCCAAAGCAGAGAAGGAAGCAGGGCTGGGCAGAGGATGAGATGAGATGAGCTGCAAAGCGGGCTCCTGAACAGCCTCTCCCAACCCCACAGTGGGCTCAGGAGGCGAAATGGCCCTTCAGAGCTGTCCTGACTTGGTGTAGACGGTCCTCACACTTCCACTTCATCAGTCACTACAGGTGGGGCCCCTGCATCCCCACGGGCCCCTGTGAAGGGGCGTAACACCGGGAGAGGTGGCTGGCTGTCGCCGGGGCGATCCCGGAAAGGCTGGCAGCCCTCCCAGAGGCTGGGAGACCTGGGCTGAGTTCTTAGGGTCATCAGTCTAGTGATCTTACTTCCCTGCTTAAAACACTTCACAGAGGCTCCTCATCAACTGCACAGCATTCCAGGCTCTTCAAGATCTGGCACCTTCCTCCTTCTCTATCCCCGTCTCCTGACCCAGGCTACAAACATGGCAAATGAATCCAAGCTCTCTTTAATGTCCCATGTTGTCTCTCACTTTTCTGTCTTTGCACATGGTGCTTCTCCTACCCAAGCTCCGGGGGAATGAGAAGGTCTGCCTTGTGCTCCCTATACACCCCATACCTCAAACTCAGCACAAATATTCCAACTGTCAGGTCCCTGTGTCTGAGACCCCATCTAATCCGTGAGCTTCTGGAGAGTACCACCTCCTTCTTTGTAGCCACAGCACCAAACACCAAGTCTGATGCAAAGTAGGACACTAAACAAATGTGCAAGGAGTCAATGGAGGGATGAATGGATAGAACCATCAAGCATCCTCACCAGGTACCTCCTACTGAAACTGTGCTGAGAGTCACTTCTCCCTTCTCCCCACAAGGCTGCTGTACCCCCATGTTCTCTAATCTTAGAAATTTTACCTGCATTGTGGTCTATGACAGGGCCTATTTTCTCCTTTTTAATTTACCCTCAATATTCCGTCCTGTCTGATATGATCTAGGAGCGGGAAGATGCTCACACACTTCTCTTCTGGCCCCAACAACCCGGCCGTGGCCCTTCTCTAAACTTTGAGCTTCATGGCTGTTGTTTTGTTTTTTTTTTTTAACATCTTTATTGGAGTATAATTGCTTTACAATGGTGTGTTAGTTTCTGCTTTATAACAAAGTGAATCAGTTATACATATACATATATCCCCATATCTCCTCACTCTTGCGTCTCCCTCCCACCCTCCCTATCCCACTGCTCTAGGTGGTCACAAAGCACTGACTGATCTCCCTATGCTATGTGGCTGCTTCCCACTAGCTACCTATTTTACGTTTGGTAGTGTATATATGTCCGTGCCACTCTTTCACTTCGTCCCAGCTTACCCTTCCCCGTCCCCGTATCCTCAAGTCCATTCTCTAGTAGGTCTGCGTCTTTATTCCCGTCTGCCCCTAGGTTCTTCTGACCATTTTTTTTTCTTTTTTTTCTTAGATTCCATATATATGTGTTAGCATGCGGTATTTGTTTTTCTTCTTCTGACTTACTTCACTCTGTATGACAGGCTCTAGGTTTCACGGCTGTTTTTCATCTCCTGGACCAGGGGACCCACCCCTCATCCACTAGGTCATCCACCACCACCCAATGCCCCTTCACAAAATTCTCTTCCTGATGCCACAATACACTTTTTCGCTTCAAAACAATTCACTAGTTTCTGCATTTTAAGCAACAAAAACAGTGCTACATTTATATTTCATCACAGAAAACATCAGGCTCTGGTCTAGGACAACTTTTCCCAAATTCAAAATATTCAATACCTCTGTAGGGAAGGGACATTTATCATCTAATATAAATTCCTTTTTTCTTTTTTTGTTGCATGTTCAACCTTTATTAACTGTCACTTCTTTATATCTAGAGTACAATGAAGCTTGCACTTATAATAATATAAAAGGACTCTGAGGCTTTGCAATGTCCTAAAAGATTATGAAACTCAAAGAAAATTTCAGTTGTAGTCAAGATGCTTATAATGTTAATAGTCTAAGTCTCTGAAAATGAGCAATCTAAGTATATTGGGTCCAGTTATGGCAGAAAACAGATAAAGTAGAAGATACAGATCTATATCCAAGAAGACCCACTCTAGACAAATTATATTAGCGCAAGTTTCAACTATGTTGATAAGTGCTATATATATATCCTAGAACGGCAGCAAACTATAGCTAATGCCTGACACACCTAAAGCTAAAAGGTTCCAACAATGAAAACATGCCTTTCCCATCTCAGTCCCTAGAAGGTACAAGTGAAAAATAAAACAGACAAACATAATCGATTTAAGGAACAAATAATATAAATACATACAAAAGCTAAGTAACCAGCCCTTGAATAATTTAAAGCTGATTATAATCTCTCCTACATCATATCTGCTCAAATATATTCTGCCCTTTTCTGTGTTTACTGAAACTGAATTTGGTTATACATAGATTATTATTATAAAATATAATAAAATCTCCACAAAAAGCAAGCCTCATTCCAAATATCAAAGGCCAAAAACTGCTCACAAAGATTCATGTACAAATGAAACTCATGGAATGCAGATAATTCCTGAGGCTTGACTCATAAGACTAAACATGGTTGAAAGGACAAGATCACAAGGAATATCTGCCCATAGTCAGTACAAAGTGTGCCTGTCCAAAACCACATTTACTCACTGCATTCGATTCAGTTTAAAAAAAAAATAGGGTTTCCCTGGTGGCGCAGTGGTTGAGAGTCCGCCTGCTGATGCAGGGGACGCGGGTTCGTGCCCCGGTCCGGGAAGATCCCACGTGCCGCGGAGCGGCTGGGCCCGTGAGCCATGGCCGCTGGGCCTGCGCGTCCGGAGCCTATGCTCCGCAACGGGAGAGGCCACAACAGTGAGAGGCCCACATACCGCAAAAAAAAAAAAAAAAAAAATAGAAGACTATATAAAAGAAATTATAATGAATGGGGATTGTGTTAAAAAATAACAACTGTTTCTTCTTTCTAACCTTTCTGCTGTAATAATAGAGTGAAGAAGCACATGCTTGATCTTAAATTTTAAAATATAAAAGAATAAAAGAGAACTGAAGCATATTTAACCAATAAATGACACCTAGTTCATGATAAAATAGAGTGCTTACTATGCACTAAGCATTTTACATAATACACTAAGTATTTATACATATTTCATTTAAGCACCGTGAAACATCTCTGACAGGGACACTAGAAATATTACCAATATTGGGGGAGTGAGGTGCCTTATCCAAGTGGCTCAGCCAATGAACTGAGTCTCAGAGCCACACCTGTCTCACTCTTGAGTCCACATTCGCAACCCCTGTTTCATATAATCCCAAATTATGACAGTCAGGAGAAGAAAACTTTTCAAGTAATTATATAATTCACTCTTTTAATAACATCAACATTTGTTTTTAATCAACAGTGATGGAAATTCCTTGACCCACTAAATATAATATCTGGAGTACGATTTAAATTTTCTTTGGTGACTTAGAATCATCATTATTAATTACTGTACTTAGAATCATCATTATTAATTACTGTACTTGGCTCTAACTACAACCATGTATGGCACTTTACCTAGCTCCTCACGAAATTCATCCTAAGGAGTACATCATTCAAGATGACATTTTTCAGGATGCAAAAAGAACTACCTCTTCTCACGCTGGCTCTGCCGCGTACCCTTGCCATGACCACAAGCAGTCACCTGATGCTCTCTGAGCTTCCGATTCCTCTGCTGTAACATAGGGGCCCAGGGCCCTGCCTACCTCACAGAGTTTGTTAGAAGGCTCTAATGAAATAATTAATATAAACATGATCAAGAAACTATAAACTGCAGCAGGACTGTAGGCTTTATCATCTCCCTTCAGTGAAATGCTTGGATTTTAAACTCTTCCTCTCAGATACTACTTTAAAAAGCAATGAAATTCATATATAGCTAACAGTTTCCACAGTTCGACAGTAGTTTGTCTGGCTAGCCACTCAGAAGTACATTACAGCTTCCAATGATGAACATCAGCAATTGTGCTTTTGTTCTAATGGCTTCTGCAAGCCCACAGCACTAAGGCTTGAGAAGCTTGTGTTTCCTCGAGTGGTGTGAATACGTAGTATCTTAACCACTGGACATGTGCACAAAATGCAACAACAGGCTCCCTGATGTGGCAGATTAATTCAGACTTTGAGAGAGTAATTAATTCCGACTTTTTGCATTTCTTTAAGGAAATTAATCTGTGTTACATCTCCGACGCAAAGAATCAAATTATTCGTCTATAGCAACATCCCACAAAGTAACTGAAGACCAGAAACAACCATGTGAACAGCTTCATAGGTAATTAGAAGATGTAAAATGTTTCCTCTAAAAAAAAAACCAAGTTCTGACACATATGAACAGATAATTCACCTAAGAGGAAAATACTAAACAAACATATGTAAAAATGTTCACCTTCCCTGGTAGACAAAGAAGATATATGCTACACTATATACACAGTAACCATTTGGGAAATTAATATGGTGGTATGTAGCTTGAAACATAAAAATGCTCAATAGTCCCACTCCTGGGAATTTATCCCAAGAAGCAATTAATTAGACATATACAGATAAGTAGACATATACATTCTCAATTAACATTGGAATGCTTTGCAAAATCTGATACATCAACCTGGAAAAAAAAAAAGTTTTTAATCAAAACAAAACCAATCATTTAAAAGTCTATGTAAAATACTAAACAAGAATATACTAAGTAAGATAAACAGAATATAATGTTTATGTTCGATAGGAATGTCAATATATAAATACATATTCATGTGGGCAAAGACTGAAAAGGTAAAGTGCAAAAATGAAAATTGTTGTTAGTGATGTAACTTATGGAATTCTCATTCAAAACATTTAAGCATTATTGCTACCTCATCTTCTAAATGAAAAATATGTAACTCATGCCATTTCTTGAAAAACCACTTAAAATCAACTTCTGCCAAAACACTTCCACCAATTGAAATAAAATACCTAAAATTTAGGTTATTATCTATAAAATAGGAAATAAGCAGAAAAGAAAATATTCCCTTAAGAATGTGACTTTTGGTTAATAAGAATAATAATAGTAAACCTACGTCTTCCCAGTGCCCCTACGATGTTTATCACTGGTTGGTACTACAAACCTAAGAATCCCCACGATAACCTTTACCAGTTTGTTGAATTCCGCTGCAGTGCTTTTCCAGACTAACTGAAGAACTTAATCTTGTGGTATTTGTAAAATATGTTATCTGTGGTGTACTGAAGGGAAAACACAAGTATTTTTGTCTACTCTTGCCTATTTATCTGAACACATTTAAATCTCCTTTGTCTCAGTCCTTGTTAGATGAACTTTGGAAGCCCCTTGATTTCTCTGGGGAGTTACATATTATCACTCTCTCTTTTCTCTCTGCACACAATTAACAGCCTATGTCAAATTGGCTTCTCCACCCTCCCAGCTTCCTTTCTAGGATACACTAACCCCCTGGGGAGGCTCTCTTGGAAGAAATGAAAGACAACAGACTATTTATGGCAACTGTCAGAATTCAGGGGATGAAGACCCTTTGTGGGCTCTGCCAGACCTCCCCACAGATTTGTGGCCTGGATCTCTGGGGTCTGCCTGTCTCCTTCCCCTGCCCACAGTCAGCATTCCCTGGGGCTGACTCCAGCAGGTGGCCTCTCAACTAGAGGAGTTCATTTTTAGACATGTTGGGTCTCCTTTCTCTGCCTGGTGGGGAAGATATATTTGCAACAAGAAAACGATTTTAAAATTAACCTTCTGATAAAACTTGCATGAAGGGAGGCTTCTCAGTATCTTTTATTATTGAGACAAATTAACCTTACCGCAGTTTTTCCCATTATCGTCTTCTTAGTTCATGAGGCAATATGACTCTTTAAGTTCCTCAGCATCTTTCAGGTACAGAACAGACTTCTCCTATGTACATTCCTTCCCTTGACAGACGGTAAGATCATTCTTTTCCCAATTTTATTATTCCTATATAAGCAAAGACCCAAAGGTTGTCTTGGAAGGCTCTCAAACACTCCAGCCTGAAGGGACTTCCTTTCTTCCTGGATGTAACAGAATCCTCCATGCCCTGTGACCCTTAGCTATAGAGAAAAGGCGCGCTTTTTTTCCCCCTTAGGTTTATGCAAGGGTTCAGTTACAATCTGCATATTATCATCTTCACATCCATGAATTCCTTCTGTCCCTAATGTAAAAGAAGAAGATTCCTCAAGGATCTGGGTTCTTTCATATGGTTAAAAGAACCAACAACATGTACTGAGAGCAGGAAGCAAACCACATTATTTAATGGATTGGGTCAGATATTTACGGTTATGCCTAAAATTTGATTGCTGCTTTAAAAAAAAAAGCTTCAGCAGCAGAAAATGAAATGCCTGAAATCTAGGAAGAATGGATGTCAGCAAATCATTATCTTGATTCCTGTGTGGCCCCAAATATAAGCTATATATTAACCAACTTGTCTAGACAACCAACCAATCCCCACAACCTCACCGCCCTCCACCCCAAGGTAAGGGTGTATACTGTCCCCACAGCAGGCCTGTTCCTGGGGTTTTAGGCCCAATCCGGTGATGTGGATGTATCAGGCTCAGACCAACGAGATCTAGACATGCCGGCCCGGCGGGGCACAGAGTCACATTCAAGCTCCCACATGTGCCATTTCACGTTCACCCACCCACTCACCACCTATGTGGTACCAATTCAAATGGTCCAGCCTGTAAAATACAGAAAGCCACACCTTGAGACAGACAGCCACAAGTGGCATGGTCAAGGAAACACAGGAAAAAAGAGGTAAACTCAGAATAATAAAGCAAATGAATACATACACAGAAAAACATAGACACATTCATTCTGAAATATAAAATGTGCCTCTTTGATCCCAAACACTTAGTGGCTTTTAAAAACACCATGATCAGCTAGAAAATGAGAGCCGTGACACTTTACACCAGTGTAGGTCTTCCAAAGCATTCCGCAATTCTATTTCAATCGCAAAATTAAAACATGGAGATGGTTCTTCTTTCTATTTCCACGGTTTCCTTAACCTCTATTAAGGCAAAATATGAATGTAGGTAACCAAGTCAACTGCCATGCAGCAGGAAAAATGGAAACTCTCAGAAACCTCCTGTTTGTACAAATCTTTCCCCAAAACCTTCCTGCCAAACTTTTGACCTATTGTTTCTAAACTTACCAGTCCTTGGCAATGAGTGGTAATAAACTTAAAAGTGAAGTTTTGGTCATGAATCATAGTTCCTATTTTGACTAACATTCTAAGGTATATACTTCCCACTTTTTTCTTCAAGTTGCATGGGCGTGCTATTTTTATATATGAAAACAGCCATAAAGTGCCTTTTTTCTCTCCCTGAGGGCTTCCCATAATGTATTTATAGGACTGGAAGTTTTCCAAACCCAAACATAATTTACTGTGCCATTTTCAATGACTGACAATTTTGGTTTTGTTTTTCTCTTATCCTAAGGGAGAATCAATTGTCCAACAAACTGATGTATCCTTCATCCTTTTATCCTTAGAGACCAATGGTCAAAATTGACTTTGGTCTCAATTGGTCTATTTCTGGCTCTGAGTGGATGTTAATCCTCAAAAACAGGTTTGTTGGACTAAGTAACAAACTGGGCATTCAAGGGCAGTGGTTCTGACTCCTTCTGTCTTTTCACTTACTCACTGGGAGTCCTTGAACAAGTCTCTGTATTATCTTAGTTTCTCTGAACATAAGATGATTACCAAAGCAGTCAAAAGGAACAACTAGAGAGAAGCCCACACACTGCAACAAAAGATCCCGCATGCCGCAACTACGACCCAATGCAGCCAAAAATAAATAAATAAGATTGTTTTAAAGCGGGGGTGCGGGTGGGGTGGCTGCTGGAACCACCCCAGAGATTTGAATGCGGTCAGGCCTTGATCTATTTCAAGTCCTTAGGAGCTCAGGGTCTACCCAAGAGGTATCCACACTGGGAGAATTTGGAGGTAGAGGCCCCTATGTGTGAATCACCTTATGAAGTCCCACCGGAGAGAAGGAAGAAAGAGTACTCAAAAACTGAGACACTTTAGCTTTCTAAGGTCAACCTATAGCAAATTCCTGTGATCAGCTCAGGAAAAAGGTAGGACCCCCAGGTCCATCACAGTTTAAACCAGAATCACTGGGACGACCCCAGTCCACAGACCTCCCTAGGGCACAACAAAGTTAAACAGAGGGATCTTCTAAGATAAACCCCTTGCAACAGGCACTTTGGCCAGAGATCCTCTTCCATCCTGAAGTTTCTGGCATGGTCTGGGGGCTTCGGGACCCTGGAGAGGGCATCGGCCAGCTCTTCCACCTCAGCAGCCAAGCATCACCATGGTGACACACTGTTAGCCCTAGTCCCCCAAATACACCGGCCTAAAGATTCATGCCAAAAAACAGAAAAAAAAAAATGTACTGTAAATATTTACATTTTGAAAGTTTTATTTGTTATTTTTTAAGATGTGAAGTTCAGACACAGAAAACAAACTTATGGTTACCAAAGGGGAAGGGGGGGAGGGATAAATTAGGAGGTTGGGATTAACATCTACACACTACTATACATAAAATAGATAACCAACAAGGACTTACAGGGAACTATAGCACAGGGAACTATATTCAACATTTTATAATAACCTATAAGGGAAAAGAATATATATCTGAATCACTGTGCTGTACACCTGAAACTAATACAACACTGTAAATCAACTATACTTCAATTTAAAAAAAAAAAAGAAAGTGAGGTTTTTTTTCCCTCCACATTCCGGGCACCATTAATGAGTATTTCTTAACTCACCCAATGCTTTTTTCTATTCTGTTAGTCTAAATCAATCAAAGGACTTTCACTTCACCAGTCCCATTGTGCAACGTCCCATCAAGGTCTGTGATTCCAAAAAAGCAGGCGACAGCTTGAGTGAACCGGTCCAGTAACACCAGTGCACCTCCTCCACCCCAAGCTCGACTTCCCCTTAGAAGAAGGAAGTGATAGGGTTGGAAGACAGCCCTAAAATGCTGTCATTGTTATTGTGAACCTTTAAATAGACCTTTGAATCTGTAAAGGATTTGGGGTTCTGCTCACAAAGATCCTGTGGGAAAGTCAGTGCTGCAGCCCCATCTTCCACTTTTACCTACATCACATGCTACATTATTACTAGAAACTAGGACTCATAAAGTAAAAACTACCCCCCAAAAATGAAATCAGGATTATTTAAAAATCAAAGACTGGAAGGGTTCTCTTTACTCATGTGATGATGAAGTTAAAATCAATTTGGATGACACCATCTCTGAGAACTCTGCTTGTCTGCTAGTTTTAACTGCATGTCCTCTGCACAACAAAATTTCTTTAAACACTTTTCCCCTTTGACGTTTTTTAATCTTCTACATCATTAAATGAATTTTATATGGCAAAACATGCAAAGAAAAGGAGAATTTCAGAACACCTGTGGTAATATTAATTTTGACTAAAAATACAGAAAGCTGAAAGAAAAATGCAGCTTGTTTTCAAAATGTTTAATATATTGCTAATTTTTCAGCAAGATTTTTGGTTTTGCTTTGGGATTGCACGCTTAAAGTCCATAGTTTTGTCTCTTTATGCCTCTAAAAATAAAAATGTTTCTTTTGAACAACACTCTTAAAGTTCTGGCTGTTCCCAGGACAGAAGAGACTAGTTAATCAGCAATTTTTAAGAGAAGGGAGCTCAGGCAGGTTACAGAAATTCTTCCCGGGAGCCCTTGGCCTATCCTCCATCCACAACATCCAGCAAATTACAGTACTTTGTTAGCTCCCAACAACAAAAGAGACCTACAGAGCCAGGAGGGTGGGAGTGAGGCAGTGGAGAGAGGGAGGACAGAGGCGGGGTTGCTGGGGGATTGGGGGGGGAGGGGAGGCGGAAGCGACGCTCCAGGAAAAGGCAACCTCCAGTACTAAAAGTATTTTTAAATGTTTTTGTCCTTTTGTACAACAAAAAGAAGGTTAAAAAAATTTAAATGAACAAAACATTGGATGCTCTGAAGGATGGCTATCTAACAAATGCAGTAATTTGTAAGTAGAAACAAACAAGGAAGAGAGGGAAGGAAGCAAAGAAGCCAGGAAAACAAAACCAATAGGAAGATTACACTTCAAGCCTGTGAAAGGTTTAACTGTCCTAATCCTGGTGTTTAAGATCCTTGAAAACAATAACCTTCTAGAAAGCAGATACAAGTAGCCAACAAAAGAACAAACAGCCTAACATGTACCTCTGTCAAGTTCCTGCACACTGGGGATAAAAAAGGGGAGGGAACCAAAATCATGAACCACCCAGATAGTTTTTTATTATTATTATTTTTATTTTATATTGGAGTGGAGTTGAGTAACAATGTTGTGTTAGTTTCAGGTGTACAGCAAAGTGATTCAGTTATACATATACATGTATCTATTCTTTTTCAAATTCTTTTCCCATTTAAGTTACTACAGAGTATTAAGCAGAGTTCCCTGTGCTATACAGTAGGTCCTTGTTGGTTATCTAACAACCCAGAGAGTTTAAATAGTGAAAGTTCCTGGAAGAACTTCCTGAGCAGTGGCCTCAGTCCTTCCATTCACTTTATAGTTTCCTTTATATGCTGTGGCCCATTTGGGGTTCACTAAGGAGGCAAGGGCACCACCCATTTTCCTGCTTTTGATTTAATAAAGAAAAAAAGAACTTTATAATTTCCCATAAAGGCTTTCCTCCCACACTTCAGAGTTACAATGAGGTCAACCCTTTCACCTACAGGACCATGTAAATATAGGGAAATTAAGTCCATCTTCACAATCAAGAATGTTAAGACTATGTCAAACCCATTTTAAATAATGGAATATGTCCATGTCTACAGTCACAGGTGATGTCACTGGTGTACTTGACGTGAACCTGATTCGGGGATATTGAAAGACCCTTTCCAAATGTGAACACCTATGGAAAGACAAAGTGATGATAGGTTTTATGTGGCTTATATAAGTACAGATGTTAATGAGTATTAAATACTAGTTTCCAAAAAAAATACAAAATAATATATTCACAAATCAATAAGGAAAAGACAAACAACCTAACAAGAAAATAAGCAAAACACCAGAACAGGTGAGAGGGCATTAAAAAAAAAAAAAAAAACCCTAATTATCCAAAAATAAGTGAATAGATAAATAAGCTGTGACATATTCATACATTAGAATATTAAACACTGAAAATGAATAATAAGAGTTATACATGTCAGTATGAATGCATGTCACAAATATAAAGTTGAAGGAAAAAAGCAATTTGTAGGAGAATGCATACAGGATGGTACTAACTATGTACACTCTTAAAAATATTGCTTGGGGGGGGTCCACGATGGGTCTGATATTCAGCTAATATACTTTGGCATGGCTGGATCTGTTGCCAGCATCCATTATGAGTGGCAGTGCCTACACACTACCAGGTTGCTAAATACTTTGAAAATTAACACTCATATGCAACAAAACTGTAAAGAAATGCATTTGAATGATAAACACCAAATTCAGGACAGCTGCTACCTCTGTGGAAGAAGGGGTCACGACCATGTTAGGAACAATTTGTTTCTTAAGTATCATGCCAAAGCATGTAAGGACTTAAGGGCATGCTGATTTATGCCTCTTCATAGGTTTTAAATAATGCATAATACTTTAAACACACACACACACACACACACACACACACACACACACACACACATCTATGACAGCAGGAGCTTTGAGCCAGGAATCTGGAGGTAGCATTTTTACTCCTTGTTCTGCCAATTACCAACTGTACCTTGCCATCCCTGAATCTTGGCTTGTCATCTGTGAAATGAGAGGATTCAAGTATCATTCAGGTCTAAAATTCTGAATTAAATTCGATATGGTGGGTGTTGAACTCCCTGGACTCTAATAACGACCCATCACTTCTCACTGTACAAGTGTACAAATCATACATGAGACAAGACTTACTGACTCACTATGGATAGCACATGCACATTTTAAAGTCATTCCAGGAATGGCCTTTAATTCCACCACACTCTCTCCTTCGTCAACCTTTGTGATGATGGCAGACCTTTGAGAGCTGGCTGGCTGTGTTTAGGAGAGCAGACCAAAGAATATCAGTAAAGGGGCGGGGACAGTTTAAATGACCCAAGACAAAACATACTTTGTATTTAGTTGTGCTTATAGGCTGTTTTATATAATCATGATACTCCTGAGGTGGAGAAACTGAGATCGTTATCATTAGTGATTCATTCAAGGACATAAAACTGTCTGGGACAAACCCAGGATTTGAATTCATCGTTGGTATCTTAGATAAGTTGAGTAAGATACTGCTCTTACTCAACTTACGATCTCTCCATTATTTCTCTCACACCCTCAAGACTCGTTTTAGCGAAGAGTTCCCCTCTATTCCCTACAATCCAACTTTGACTAGTTTACCAAGATTTGTACGGCACACAAAGCAAACTAGCAAATCCTTAGGTCACTCAGGAAATCACTGTAGATTTTAATATGTAGCTCACAGACGGTGGTACATAGAAGTTGGTTTAGAAAGTGCTATGACTTAAAAAGTAAATGACATTTCTTCTCATTACTTTAGATTAGGGTTTTCATACCATAATTTTAAGGAAATTGTTCTAGAGAAATTTTTTCTAATTCAAATCTTCCCCAAATTAGAGCTCCTTTCAGTCCTTTTTGAGTTTCTGTTTCTCTTTAACTCTTTACTTCCAAGGAACCATCCATTACTGCATTGGTAAGTGGGGAGTTCTAACTAAATACTAGACACCCAGTCTTACCTCACCTTGAAATCTTAGCATTCTGACTGGTTAGTGGGAAAGTAGATGAGAAAAAACAGCTGAAAATTTAACTGTTGTGTGATTTGGAAGCTGTTTTTTCTAGGGTGCCAGCCAGCAGTGCCACTCTTCAACAGGTATTCATTTGTTTTAAAGATGTTGAATCCAGCAACTATGGAAATACAGGGTATCTGAAAAAGGGATTTGAGCTCTGAAGTAGTAGAACCTCAAACTGTGAAATCATCCCTTCTCCCAGGCTTCCCTTGTGACTTGCTACAGAGTTTGCAAGCTAGTTTCCATTTCATTTCTAAACATGGCAGAAGTTTCTCACCTGAAGAGAAACAACCAGAATTATTTGTTTCTTAGTTTATCCTAAAGATACAGTTCCCAGTTCTGTGGGCACAATTTACGATCTGATAAGAGGTCACATCATCTCAGGGAAAGAACAGAATGTACTTCTGTGTATACAAAATTATCTTTGTTGTTCCTTGTAACATGCACAGCGACTCCATTAGAAACTTGTCTGGCTTTAAAAAAAAAAAGCCTGTATCTGCCCACTTCTAAAGTTACTTTTTCTTCAGTATATATACTAGGTCATTGAAATATTTAGAAGTTATATACCTCCCTGTGAAGAAAAACTTCCTAAAACATAAATAATCCTTCTGACCCCTTAACTCCAGTAACTCAGATTACAAAACTCTTAAGTTTTCTTTCCATGGAATTTCAGATTACAGTTTTGAGATTTCTAAGAAATATTTTTTCCTTCTCTCAAAGCCTTCCCCATGGAAAGATCTCTGACCCATCCCCAGCCCCCAAAACTCATATAATATAAAACATCCTCAAAAAGGAATACACCTAAGTAGTTCTCTCCCCATTGGTGAACAATTTGAACACTCTCAAGAAAATGTCTTATGCATTTTACAATATTTTCCTGAGTAGAACCAAAACTAGAACCCATGAAGAATCTTGAGAAGTAGGACCACAAAGACAAAAGAAAATCTCTGTGTGGTCCTTTGGTTGAAGCTCCTCCAACTTATTTAGTTAAGAAGCTGACTAAGAGGAGTACTGAGATCTGTATCTGCTTAAAAAGCATACCTCAATATTTGCACATTCCTTCTGACATCTACAGTGCAATAAAAGTGAAATATAGTGATGTCTCCTTTGTTGTAGCTTGAGGGTAAGAAGCAGGTAAATTCTGCTTACCTGGATGAACAAAATTGTAGGTCCTCTGTTTGATAATAATGATAAAACAGTAATAAGTATAGTTAATATTTATTTAGTTTGTAATTTGTGTCGAATATTTTACATGCACCATCCCTTTAATCCTCACAAGACAGACACTATCTACCCCATTTAGGGAAACAGGGAAGTTGAGTAACTTCCCTGAGACCACACAGCAAGTTACTGGCAACTCCTGCTTGAACACAATGTGCAGGCTCTGAACTCCATGTCCTTAAAGTTCCTAACAGGCAAGATATATTGAATTGACTAACTTGTTGCACGATTCTATAGAGAAATTTACCAGAACACATATAGTCTGAACACTTCAACATATGAAGTAATTAACAGATTAATATAGTTACTAAAATGGGCCTATGTTAGTTTAAATCCACATTCTGCCCTTTCTTCTCTTTAAAATAAATAAATAATAAGATGAAACCTGTTTTTTGTCCACTGTTGCAGTTAACTGGCAAGTTTGTGTAATAAATTAACTAACAGAACTGGTTTAGCAACAAATGAGAAGCTCAAGGTCTCTAAATTCTAATCCTAGGTATGTCACTGATTTGAAAGGTGATCCAACAGCATTTAACATTAAGTTACATTTGATGTTTACAGGGCTCTCAGAACACAGTCTAAAAAGAAGAACCTGTATTTATGAAACTTCAATAATAAACCCTAAAACCAAATATCTGGGTGAAAAGGAAAAAGCTTAAAATCTAGCTATTTTGCCCAATTACTGCCAAGGCTCCAAATGTTCGTAAACATTCAAATGGGATAAACATAGAATTGTCCACAGTGATTATCTCTAGGGACAGAGACAACAGAAGTGGAAAGCGGAAATAATATGAGGACAGGCTTTTGCTTTTTAATATCTGTGTGTTGTATGTGTGTAGTTGGATTTTTGTAATTAAAAAAAAAAGATTTTAAGACATGCTCAAAGTCTTCCCAGACTTAATTTTCATCTGCATTCATGAGCTTGACCTCAGGACTACACATTTCGAAGGGGATAACATTAAGGAAAAGAGCACCATTCTCTCTGCCCTGCTCGTCCTCTCCAATCCAACTACAACAAGGCTCATTTTATAAAGTTAAAACCCACTCGTAGCCAAACTTTTCCATTTCATCAGAAGCAAGAGAAAAAAAAAAAAAATCTTGGAGTACTTCAACCTTCAAGTAGTTCTAAAAGGAAAGGAATATCAGAACTTGAGAAATAAGGTTCATTATGAAACTCCCTCAACATTCTTCAGGTAACAAATACTAACCGCCCAATTACAAGGAGATTCTCTCCTTGTGGTAAAGAAGATGTAATGACAGCCTGAATGAAGAAATGATGAAAAGTGCCACAGAGGGCAGCCCACTGCCTTCCGTACCCACTCACTCATTCTTCCTAGCCCCAGCTCTCCACTTGCTCCCACGAGCTTGAAGAGAACAATAAAAGTGAGAAATGCTTTGAAATTAGGGTAGATATTTAAATAATATCAGGCCTCTTCTCAGGTTCTATTTCTTCATCAATAAAAATACTATTTGTTTCCAATAATGATTTGTGAAGATGCTTAGCATAAAACCTGAGACATAGTAGCTGCATAATAAATGTTAGCTTCCTTCTTTCAGAACTAAATTTCCAACTGCCAGCTAGATGTCCACTAATCTTTGAGCTCAAAAGACCCATTAGCAGACTTTAAAATAAAGACTGTTAGAAGGACAGAGTGGATAAAGAAGATGTGGTATATATACATATAGTATATAATATATATATTATATATAATGGAATATTACTCATAAAAAGAATGAAATAATGCCATTTGCAGCAACATGGATGGACCTAGAGATTATCATACTAAGTGAAGTAAGCCAGACAGAGAAAGACAAATATCATATGATATCACTTATATGTGGAATCTAAAAAATAAATAAATAAATACAAATGAACTTATTTACAAAACAGAAAGAGACTCACAGACATAGAAAACAAACTTATGGTTACCAAAGGGGAAGGCGGGGGGGGGGGGACGTATATACTAGGATGTTGGGATTAACATATACACACTACTATATATAAAACAGATAACCAACAAGGACCTACCGTATAGCACAGGAAACTATACTCAATATTTTGTAATAACTTATAAGGGAAAAGAATCTGGAAAGGAATATATACATGTATGTGTGTATATGTATGTTATGTGCATGTGTGTGTGTGTGTGTGTGTGTATTTGAAAAACTGAATCACTGTGCTGTACCCCTGAAACTAACATGACACTGTAAATCAACTATAGTTCGATTAAAAAAAAAAAGACCCATTAGCCCACCCCATCACCAGACCATCGGTTTTCTCCCACACTTTCTCCCTGTGGTATCTCTCTCGCAAGTAATGGCACCAATATTCTTTTCAGCACCTAATTTAGAATTCTCTCTCTTCCATCTCATTTTAATTCCCTCTGACTCTGTTCTCTGAATTTCTTCATCACTCACCTGGATTTCTGAAAACATCCTTGTAATTGGACTCCCTGCCTCTCCACTACATCTTTCAGAAAGTTATTATGAAATAGAGCTCACACCAAGCACACACTGCGTGTTCCCACTGACAAGAAGAATATGGTCCAAACACTTCCATGAAAAAAACATCCCAAGATCTAACCACAAAGCATCTATCCAGACCTCTCCCACTACAACCTGCCATGAGCCCTGTGCTTCAGTGTTATTCTTCAGCCCTCAATCTACGCTCCTCCATTCTCCATCCATGAAAGCCCTATTCTACACTCCAGACTCAGCTATACGCCCAGCTAAAACGTCAACTGTTCTCTACAAAACTAGCCCTAACTTCCCCAAAGGTGGCATTAATTACCACAGCACTCTGCTAGCACCTCAGGTGGCACTTCTTTCATTCTGGATCATAGTAGAGTGATTTGTTTACAAGGTTATCTTCCCCCAGTTCCTGCAGAAGGGGAGCCATGTCTGATTCATTGCTGATTGCCCTCTAACACCTGTCACTTGGCCCCTTGTTCACTGCACCCTTGAATGTAATAACTAGCACTTATTACTATGTGTTCTACAATGTTCGATTACAGGTACTGTACTACCCGTTACATGTATTGTCTCAGTAATATTCATAACACTCCTATAAGTCATATTTTGGCATTTGTTTTACAGTTGAAGAAGCTCTACCCAGAGAGGTTTGTAATTTGCCCAAAGTGACACAGCTAGTAAGTATATGGCAAAGCCAGGATTTGAATCAGGGTCCATCTGACTTCAGAAGTTACAACCCTAACCATTACTCTATACCACAGACATTTCTAAAATCCACTTGTCTTTTAGTACTTATGCACCTGAGAGTATAACTCAAGATCAAGACTCCAGTAAATTATATTTTATCCTATTAGCACATGGAGGCCATTTTTGGTTCTGCTCTAGTCCAGAGTCATAAATGAGCATTTCCACAGTCTTCCAGGTTCCTTTATTTTTCTCTTTTCTTACACCCACCCTCAACCCCCTTAAAAAGAAAAAAAAAAAAGAGAAGAAAAATGATTTGGAAGGCAGGGACAGGAAGAGAATAAAATCATTCCTTCATGGTGGAACATACAACATTAACAGTAAGCTTATAAGGTTTAACAGGCATATATAACCTGAAAGAATATGTTGGATCATTTCAAAACATACTTCCCTAGCTCAAACCTGAAATCAGCAGCTGTTGCTAAGAAAACACATAGCCAACTGCGAGACAACATGATGATTCATGAAAGAAGCCAGCTTACCTTCCGAGTCTCAGAAACCATCACCAACACAGTCTTGGAACCAAATCATCAACCTGTGATTATACACATTTGGGAGTTCCTTTTCATCTGGCCCAGAAGGAAATATAATCAGTTCTGGACTAAACACTGTTTATAAAATTAATTATTACACAACTGAGTTGGAGCTTCCTAAAATGAAAAAAGTGCCGAGACTACAAAGGTAACATACTTTCTTTTAAACAAAGTCCCATTAACAGAGGAAAAATTTTTACCCAATGTCATCAAATGAGTAACTACAAAAGACAGTCAAACAAGAGACTGCTAGTCACCTATTTTCTTTGTAAACATACTAGCACGATAGTAAGACACACCTTTAACTGCTTTATAAACAGAACTTATAGTTAATTCTTTATTTTTTTCTTTCTGAATCACTAGCTCAAAATTCTGAACTAAAAGCTCTAGCATGCATTATTCTATCAAACAATCCCATCAAACATTGACTATGTTTGTACCTTAGTACTAAGGTAGGTTAGGTACTAACCTACCTTAGTAGTACTAATAGCTCAGGTGCATTTGAGTTGTAGGGTTTTTTTAAATTTATTTGGGGGGCATGGGGAACAATCTTGAACAGCTTTATTTATTTTGTTGCAACTTACACTTCAGATAAAAATTACTTCTGAGTAATTAGCATTTTTTAAATGAAGATTAGCTAACTCCTACGGTAGGACCCATTAATTAATGTATCATTCAAAAGCAGCCAAACACGAAGAGCTCAGTCGTATTACTATCAGCTTTTCCTCAGGATATCACAACTTGTACTCCAAAGCCACAGTAGGAGAAAACAGGTAGTTTTCTACCTGTTTGTGAAAAGTCTGTGAAAGTTAATTCTGTCCCCTTTCTCCAAACATGAACTGTCTTATAGCCTGAGCTCTAACCTTGATAAGACTGTGTGTAGCATATAGATTAAGATAAGTGGATTTATTTTTTAAGATGTATTGTTCATCCCTAAATGTTGACTACCTTTATCTTTCCAAATGAGGCAACATAACTGCCGAAATGAGTAATGAGAATTTTTAATTTAAATATATTAAAAATTTGCCTAGAAATCTGCAAAACCTTTTTATAATACCATCCTTCCTAAAAATTTGTCTTTCAAATTAAAGTTTCCCCTTCAAGCACAGTATTTCAATTTTGGCAGCACATGGATATATTTCTTCTTACTATTCTGGAATACTATTTAAAAATATAATGTATATATTGCTATAATGATGATGAGGGTACATAAAATATTTTCACGGTTGTAACCAGTATATTTATTTTTAATGGATTTTATACTAATAGGAATATATATACACCTGCCCACACTATTGTTTTGTTTTACTCATGTTTTGTGTAAATGAACTCCAGACAAACTTTATCTATAATTTAACATGGAAACATGAAATGGTTATATGTGAATCGGTTTCAAATTCATTTCTAGCAACTTAATAGCTCAAATAATTTAAAATCTAATTATTTATGGATGAAATGATATGATGTGTGGAATTTACTTTAAAATAACCCAGCACAGGGGGGATAGGTGAGGGTATAGGTAAAACCAAATTGGCAGGACTTGATAGCTATTGATACTGGGTAATGTTTACATAGGAGTTCATTTCACTATTATCTCTGCTTTTGAATATGTACTTAAAATTTTTCATAATAAAGTTTTTTTAAATCTAATTTACTTTTGTCCCAGTGTCAGGCATATCTTTACCATTCTGAATTCCTGTTTTACCCCCATAGCATTAACGTTTTACATACCAATTCATTCGTGCTAAAACAGTTCTTAAAGTACAATACAACGGGGTAAATATCACATTTCTAAACCATATTTGTAGAAATTAGGACCTGGGGAAAAAATCTCAGAGATCATCTAATCCTCTATGCCACTGGTTCACAATCTTGAGCGTGCATCAGAATCACTTGGAAGACTTGTTAAACACAGATTGCTGGGCCCCACCCTCTAGGTTTCTGAACCAGTAGGTTTGATGCTACTGGTTCCTGGACCACACTTTGAGAACCGCTGCTCGAGGCTTACTCCCATTGCCCAGTTCATATATCCATTCCACCAATTACCACATTGGAACACATGCTTCTCTACTTGTGGGCCTTCTCTTATGTGACAGTTAGCTTTCGAAGGGCAAGGGACATAAATTTTCATCAATGTGCCAGAGCCCAGATTGAATAAATATTTACAAAGTAAATTAATTTGTTGGATGAGTTAAGTTTTCTCACTCATTTATAGCTGAGTGTTTGTCAATGTATTGACATTCAGAATAGGAGCACATTTACATAACCCAGATGGAAAGGAGCTACTCACTGATAAAGGAAAACTAAAAGTCAGCTGGAACCAAAGCAACAAGTAGATAGCAAATTTTGACCAGTTCTAGAACTGCATCTCAGATTGGACTTTTCAGTCAAATATGGACACTGACAAGCAGAAGCTTGAGGCTCACTTTGTCAAATGTGTTACTCTGACCTGAGGAGCTATAACCAAGTGCTCTTCATCTCATACACCACTGAAAGAAAGAAGTGCTTTCACACTCATCTATCAAAGTTTCTCAGGGTCTGGAAAATGTCAGCATGGGAGGACAGACTCTTTCTGCCTACCCATTTCCCTTTTCCTAATGCTGCCCAAAGGAAAGAAAAGAAGTACAGCACACTCATCAGTGCCTGTCTGGAGAGTTCTCCAAGTCCAGGTGTTCTGAATCTTGTAATACACCACAGTATCCTGAAGTATCCTTCTATTACAGCAATGATCAGCTCAATGACAATTCAGTGGGTTTAGTTTAAAAAAATGAACTATGCTCTGATTTCCAAATTTCACTGCCTCTTTAATGTTTATTCTAAAATTACAAGTTAGGGCTTCCCTGATGGCGCAGTGGTTTAAAATCCACCTGCCAATGCAGAGGACATGGGTTCGAGCCCTTGTCCAGGGAGATCCCACATGCCGCGGAGCAACTAAGCCCATGTGTCACAACTACTGAGCCCGCGAGCCTCAACTACTGAAGCCGGCGCGCGCCTAGAGCCCGTGCTTCACAACAAGAGAAGCCACCACAATGAGAAGCCCACGCACCACAACAAAGAGTAGCCCCAGCTCGCCACAGCTATAGAAAGCCCTCGTGCAGCAACGAAGACCCAACGCAGTCAAAAATAAAATAAATAAATTTTAAAAATAAATAAATAAAATTACAAGTTAGAATATATTCATAAATATGAATCCAATAACCTCAATATGTATGATTTCTTTATTTTCATTTAATAATAGTAAAACAAAGAATATAACCTGTGTAACCATGGGTCAATATATGATTTTTTTCTTGTTATTTAGATCCCTTAAAAAAATAATTGACTGCTCAAACAAAAAATAATAATGTAGTGTAGGGTCTATAACAGACAAAAAGTAAAATGTATGACAATAGCACAAAGCAGAGAGACATGGGAAATATATTATTACAAGGCTTTCATTGAAGTGGTATAATATAACACTTGAAGTTAAACTGTGATAAGTTAAAATGTATACTATAAACCCTAAAGCAAACACTGAAATAACAAAATAAAGAATGATAGGTAGGGAATTCCCTGGCAGTCCAGTGGTTTCACTGCCGAGGGCATGAATTCAAACCCTGGTCAGGGAACTAAGATCCCAGAAGCCAAGGGGTGCAGCCAAATTTAAAAAAAAAAAAAAAAGAGAGAGAGAGAGAGTGGCATGGACTTATATACACTACCAAATGTAAAATAGATAGTGGGAAGCAGCTGCATAGCACAGGGAGATCAGCTCTGTGCTTTCTGACTACCTAGAGGGGTGGGATAGGGAGGGTGGGAGGGAGACACAAGAGGGAGGAGATATGGGGATATATGTATACGTATAGCTGATTCACTTTGTTATACAGCAGAAACTAACACACCATTGTTAAGCAATTATACTCCAATAAAGATGTTAAAAAATAAAAATTAAAAAAAGAATGAGTGCTAATAAGCAAAAAAAAGGATATAAACTATAATGACCAAAATTCAATTAATCCAATCAAAGAGAGAAAAAGAGAAAAAAGGAAACAAAGAACAGATGAGAAAAACAGAAAACAAATAGCAAGATTATACATTTAAAGTGAACCATAATCAATAATCATTTTAAATATAAATGGCCGAAATACCAGAATTAAAAGTCAGAGATAGTCACGTGGGGTAAAAAAAGCAATACCCTTCAAGGAGAAGAAGGATAACTCTCTACTCCTTAAATGTGGGCTACGCATAGTGACTTCCATCTCAAAAAGCAAAGGACAGAACAGGGAGAAAAGAGTAACTTTACAGGAGGGAAACCTGACAAACACTACCTCAGCCAGGTAATCAAGGTTAACATGAACAGTGATGTCATGTTGATGGTATGTTCCCTTGACATTTTATAATTAGAACACACAGTCTTTTCAAGCACACACAAAACATTTACCAAAATTAATGATATTCTGGGCTCTAAAATAACTCTCAGTAAATATAAAAGAATTTGAGCCATATAAGTTATGCTCTTTGACAATAAGAAAACTAAATTTAGAAATTAATAACAGAAAGATGCCTGGAAAATCCACAAATGTCTGGAAACTAAGTAATAAACTCCTAAGTAGGGCTTCCCTGGTGGCGCAGTGGTTGAGAGTCCCCCTGCCGATGCAGGGGACACGGGTTCGTGCCCGGGTCCAGGAAGATCCCACATGCCGCGGAGCGGTGGGCCCGTGAGCCACGGCCGCTGAGCCTGCGCGTCCAGAGCCTCTGCCCCGCAGTGGGAGAGGCCACAACGGTGAGAGGCCCACGTACCGCAAAAAAAAAAACAACTCCTAAGTAACTCAAGGTCAAACAATAAATCCAAAGAAAATTTTTTAAGCATTTTGAACTGAATAAAAATGAAATCACACCCTATTTAAATTTGTGAGAATTCCCTAAAGCAGTACTGTACTTAGGAAATTTACAGAACTAAACACCTGTATCAGAAAAGAAAAAAGGTCGCAGTGACTTGAATAAGAAGGGTAAAATTAAACTCAAAGTAAGTAGAAGAAAGGAAATAATAATAAGGATCAGAGTAAAAATCAATTAAACAGAAGACAGAAAATATAAATGAAACCAAGAGCTGATTCATCGAGGTCAATACAATTGATAAACCTCTAGCCTAGGGTTTCTCAACCTTGACACTACTGACATTTCGGCTGAATGATTCTTCGTTGAGAGGATCTCTCCTGTTCATTGTAGGATCTTTAGCAGCAACCCTGGCCTTGACCCACTAGATGCCAATAGCAAATGCCCACCCACCCCACCTCACCACATTGTCTCCAGACATTATCTCATCTCCAAAACATGTTAAGTGTTCCTGGTGGCAGTAAAGTTCAACCCATATTCCGGCTCCATAAACAAAAATTAACTCAAAGTAGATGGACCTAAATGTAACACGAAAGACTTCATGGTTTTACATTCTTTTATAGAGTTTTCCTATGAGTTTTATAACTCTAAGGAAAAAAATCTTTGTGACCTTGAGTTAGGCAAAGATTTATTAGGTATAACACCAAAAGTATAATCCATAAAAGAATAAATTGATATATTGGACTTTAGTAAGATTTAAAACTTCTTCAAAGATCTGTTCAGAGAATGTAAGACGAGCAATAGACTGAACGTAAATATTTGCAATCATGTATCTGATAAAGGACTTGTATCCAGAATATATAAAAAAAACTCTCAAAACAGTTACTGAATAAGGAAGTAACTAACCCAATTAAAAATGAGCAAAAAATGCAAAGAAACTTCAACAACAAAAAAAGATATTATATGGATGGTAAATAAGCACATCATTGGTCATCAGGGAAATGCAAATTAAAACCACAATGAGATACCACTACACATCTAACAGAATGGCTATGAAAGCTTAACCATACCAAGTGCTGACAAGGATGCAGAGCAACTAGAACCCTCACGCACTAATTTGGGAATGTAAAATGATACAACCACTTTGGGAAAGTATGGGAGTTTCTTTTTTTTTTTTTTTTTTTTTTGCGGTACACGGGCCTCTCACTGTTGTGGCCTCTCCCGTTGCAGAGCACAGGCTCCAGACGAGCAGGCTCAGCGGCCATGGCTCACAGGCCCAGCCGCTCCGCGGCATGTGGGATCCTCCCGGACCGGGGCACGAACCCGTGTCCCCTGCATCGGCAGGCGGACTCCCAACCACTGCACCACCAGGGAAGCCCGGGAATTTCTTTAAAAGTTAAACATACGGGATTTACCTGGTGGTCCAGTGGCTAAGACTTCGCGCCCCCAATGCAGGGGACGCAGGTTCGATCCCTGGTCAGGGAACTAGATCCCACATGCCGCAACTAAGAGTTCACAAGCCGCAACTAAAAGATCCCACACGTGGCGACGAAGATCCTGCATGCCGCAACTAAGACCCGGCGCAACCAAATAAATAAATAAATATTTTAAAAAAAAAAAAAGTTAAACATACACCTACCATATGATCTAGCCATTCCGCTCCTAGAAAGTAGGTGTCCATACAAAGACTGAACATAATGTTCACAGCAGCTTTATTTTTAATAGCCAAAAACTGGAAAAAACCAAATGTCTATCAATGGGTGAATGGATAAATGAACTTGGGTATACCCATACAATAGAACACCACTTAGCAATAAAAAGGAATCAACTACTGATACACACAACAACATAGATGAATCTCAAAATAATTATGTTGAGTGAAAGAAGCCAGACAAAAAAGAGAACACACTATGTGATACCAGTCATATAAAATTCTGAAAATACGAAATAATCCATAGGGTCAGAGCTACCCACTGGTTGCTTGGGAAAGAAGGATGCAGGGTGTAGGGAGGGACCAGAGGGAAAGATGGATTCACAGATCTATACATAAGTCAAAAACTCATCAAATTTAACACTAAAATATGCGGCTTACTGTATGTCAATTACATTCAATGAAGCTGTTTATAAAATTATCACACAAAATGAGAAAGGCTAGACAGTTTAAGATAAAAACAATCAAAAGAGAACTTAACCTGCAATTTCACAAAGAATTACAGGCTTTAAATATAAGTGATTTTACAGTATTCCAGACACAATCCTTTATTTTGTAAAAGTAGGAAAGGGGACACATGACTCAGGTAATTGGTAAATATGAAAGTAAGAAAAAAAAAAGAGAGATCTCAAGAACACACAGTGAAGCCCTGAAGAATGGGCTATTGCATTTAACATTAAGATTATTTCTGAATTATAGCTAATCTGAAACATTTCATAATTCTGAAAAAAAGGAAAAATGTTTTCATTTTTCCCAATTTGGCCTGCCCCATTCCTAGACAGAATTAGGTGCTTTCCTCCTCCCACAGCCCCTAGAACACATCTTTTCTAGCACCACCATGTGTGTATTGCAATGGCTTGTCTTCACTAGACAAACAGGTCCATCAGGATATGGACTGTCTTTTGATGCTGGCATAGTGGTTAAATATAAGTGGAGACTGAGAGCCTGGCTTCCTATCCTAGGCTGTGCCATTCACCTACTGTGCAGACTCAGAAAGTTACTTCAGTTTTATAAACTATAAAATAGGGCCAATAGGGTATATATGAGGATTCAATGTGAATATATCCAAACTTTGGCCTACGAGGCCCTGCATGATCTGTCACCTGATTACCACTCTCTCATCATTTAGTTCTCTCCCTCCAGCTGACAGTGCTCAGCCACAAGACCTACTCTCAGATCCAATCAATCCACACACTATCAAGCTCTTTCCTGACTCAATGCTATCTCCCCTGCTGATCTTCCACACCTCCCTCCTCTCCTCACCTCCTACCCTACAACACACTGCACTGCAGGACGAGTGGTGTGATCTGATTTACATTTTAAAAACTATGATTAGTTTAGTAATGTCTTTTATCTTCTGCCTATCTTCCTGACTTGCTAAGACAGCTAACAGCTGTCCTGTGCCTTATTATAACTCCAGCACCTAGCACAATACATTGTAAGCATCCAACAAATTTTTATTAGATGAATGAGGTAACCTATGTGAAGCATTTACTGGTACAAAATAAGTATTCCATAAATAGTTATTATTATTATTTGTAACTCCAGAGTCCAGCACAGTGGCTGGCATATGGTAAGAGCTATGGTAAGAGTAAATGAAAAAATAATTTTGTGAAATTATTGAAAATCTATATTTAAAACATATGAGTAATGACAAATGAATCAATTGCCTTTCACACTTTCCCTTACTTATCAAGACGTGACTGATTCCAGTTTTGAGCTTTACGTTAAACTCTCAGTTATGCTATTGAGGGCACAACCTAGAAAAATCCCATTGTGACTCAGTTCTCTAAACATACTGCAATATCCTGCAAACACAATTAGCACTAATGCACTGAAATGCTTGTAAATTTCTAACTGGGTAAATTTATAAGATTTTTTTAAGAAACAACCTTAATGTACAAGGTTGAGCTGACCCAACTGATTTGACTTTGATTTTTGTTGGCTTCAAATAAAGCTCATTAACTCAAACATATGGACAAAGAACTAAGAATTTTCACTTTTTACGTACTTTGACATCTCCAGAGTTTTCACCGCGAAAAAACTTAATGAGGATTGCACCTGTTCTCTTCTCCCTCGGGTGCTTGCGGGGGTGGGGGGCGTGATGGCGCAGCTAAGGCCACTCAGTAATTATCTCAGGAAGAGCCCGAGCGAGTCTCAAGAGTTTTGCAGAAAGGGAAGGTAACTAAAGAAGGAGTGGTGCATTAAAGTATAAAAACACACCAAATGTTCCATCTCCTAAAAGGTGAACACTCAACCCGATGATGTTTACAATGGCTCAAGGGCGGGCACCCGAGTGGTGAGCGGGCCAGGTATGGTTCGGGGGCTTAACTGTAACCCCAACCATAAAAGTGGTCGGACTTATCCTAGCACAACCACGTAATATCTGCAAGGAGTTCTTCGGAGCTCTGGAAAGTTTTAGGAAAGCAGATGAAAGTTGTTTGAAATCAAACAAACTTTAAAAAAAAAAAAACGATGCAAAAGTGTTGAGCGGCGAGAAGGAACCTCCTGTGTTTGACTCTGACTTGCTGGTGCACGTACACAATCGTGCTTGCTAGCATCTGGCTCAGACTCTCCCTTCCACTAGGGGAGGATAAAATAATAACTTTCGGAAATAACAGGCGTCCACAAAGGCAAAGGTTACACAGGACCGCTCAACCTCCATCAAATAAGGTGGCTAATGTTGTTTGGAGCAGCAGATTCCACATAAGTCTCCCCTCGCTCTTTTTTAACAGAAGAAAAACCACCCAAAAAGGAGAAGGTGCTACCGTCAGACCCTCAAGGCAATTTCAGACAACAAAGACCCCAAGCAATCGAAATGGAATTATAATCCTAGCCGTCCAAGCGGCCCCCGCCGAGGAGGCGCTCGGCCGCCGCGGTTCCTACCGTGCCGGGGCCCCCGGGGCCGCTCGCGCTCTCCAGCCCGGTGAGCCCCGCCCGCTGGTCCTCTGAGACCCGGGGCTAGCCTCGCGCCGCCCACGGTCTGGCAATCTCCGCGCCGCGGCTCTCCGCGTTCTAGCTCACGCGGCGTTCAAAATCTTTCCCGCCCAGGCGTGACGCGAGGAGCGAAAACAATCAGCGGACCGCGAGCGCCGGGGCCTGGGCCCGACGCTGGCGACGGCTGGATGGGGGCCGCGCCACCGGCGCAGCCCCTTTCCCAGGCCGGCGGACCGGCGGGCTAGGGAGGTGACACAAAGAAACCGGAGAGACAAACGCCACTCGCTGGCGCTCGCTCCAATCTCCGAAACGCCCCGCCCGCTGACAAGTTTGCGGCGCCCTCCACGCACCCCGCTCTTGCCACCCGGGCAAAGTTTCCCGTGGCCGGGCTCGGACCCCCGCAGTGGGCCGGGTCCAGTCTCCCGCCGCCCTCGCCCCCGGCTCGGGGACCTTGCCCTCCTTCGCCCCCGGCCCTCCCCTCCCTCCCGCTCTCCTTCCCTTGCCACAGACCGCTCTCTCCGGGGCGCACCGGGGTGCAGGGGCCCCGCCGCCGCGCTTCCCTGCTGTCGGCCCGGCGAGGGGCGAGGGCGCGGGCTAGAGCCTGCCCGGGTCGGCGCCCCACTCGCCTTGCTCCTTCGATCGCGCCTCTTGCTCGGTCTCCCACTCGCCTTTTAGGTCCAGCGGAAGGCTCAGGGAGCAGCAGAGCGCGCTCCGCTCCTTGGCGCTCGGAAAGCTGCAAACCACGCCCCGCGCCTTCCCCGCCCGCCGCCAGCCGCCGAGTCCCGCGCTCACCGCTCGGCGGCCTGCGTCGAGCCCGCCCGCGAGTGCTGGAGGCGGAGCAGCTGCCTCCCCCCGCAGGCCCTGCTGCAGCCCAGGGCTGGCAACTTTCTTTCCTGTTCTGTAACATCAGAGATGGTCTGAGGGAGATGCTAACTCAGAATGCAGGTTAACCACCGGGAGTGGGGGGGCATGTCACAAACTCCCTCAAATAAGCTTTTCGGGTCGATTTCAGCGAGAAACTCCTCTAACATTCTTGGACTCCGAGGTCTTGGAAGTGGGGGTAAGAGAGGAGATCTGCGAATTAGCTACCAGACCTTGATCAAGTCAGTAAACGTTTGTGAACCCTTTGTAAAATGAGAAATTGGAATTAGATGGCCTTTAAGATCTGGATCAGTATTTCCTATCGCATGGTCCAGACCTCAGTGTCACCTGGAGGGAAGGGGAGGCGCTTGTTAATAATGAAGAATGCAGGGTCCCTCCTGCCCCCTGGACTCTGGGAAGTGGGGAACAGCCTCAATCTTACAACACAATATACAACTTCTTGGTCTGAAACTCAGTGGAAACTAGATGCTCGGGAATCCAAACTGCAAGTGCCAGTTTGATTTTCCAGCAAATTACTCAGTGCCTTTGGGCTCAGGATGCCGTCAACTGACTCCCGCTTACCTCCTGTGGTGCTATTACAGTATTACGGAGGCACTCGAGGTCCTAAATGAAAGGTATTGTGTCAACTCACTATAATCACATGAAGAAGCAGCGACTTTAAAGTATTTCTCTATTGAGTTTGTATCACAATCAAATTTAATTTTTTATAAGTCCAAGTTCATGTGTGTTGTATGGCTCAAGAATCTTGCCTGCATTACTTAAATTTGGTGCTTATGACCCAAACTAAATGGTAAGGAGCAGAGATTAAGAGGTTTGATAATGCATTCAGTTAACATACATTCATGGAAAAAAACTAGCTAAAAATTGTAGCCACAATTTGAGACAATTATTTCAAAAAGCTATACCTCCGTAGCAGGATGATTCCAGTAAGTTGTTTAAAAAGCACATTAGGGACTTCCCTGGTGGCGCAGTGGTTAAGAATCCGCCTGCTAATGCAGGGGACAAGGTTCAATCCCAGGAAGATCCCACATGCTGCAGAGCAGCAACTACTGAGCCTGCGCTCTAGAGCCCGTGAGCCACAACTACTGAGCCCTCGTGCCGCAACTACTGAAGCCTGCGTGCCTAGAGCCTGTGCTCTGCAACAGGAGAAGCCATCTCAATGAGAAGCCTGCGCACCGCAACGAAGAGTAGCCCCTGCTCACCACAACTGGAGAAAGCCCACGTGCAGCAATGAAGACCCAACGCAGCCAAAAAAATAAGTAAAATAAATAAACTTTTTTTTAAAAAGCACATTATCTTGATGGTCAATAGCTTCCTAATCTACTGTTCTTCCTTGTATTCCAAGATAATCCTTCTGATAGTATCACTTCTCTTCTTGGACTACCTAGGTTTACATTATAATTAATGGCTTGGGTCACAACAAAGGTCTATAAAGCAAGGAGATCCTTCTGGTCAACTTTGGGGAGGAGTTGGTCTCCAGGATTCGTGAAGCTGTCTACAAAGCATTGTGTGCTATTTTCCTTCTCTGTTCTATTCATTCTATTTGTTTCTATTTTATGTGGGTTGCTTCTTTTATAGTAAATGCCCAAATCATCATGGCAACAGTCTCTGGAGAAGATGTTATGGATAATTTCTTAATTATTGTTCCATTCCAGGCATCTATGCTACAAGTCCTCAAAGTGAAAGGACTGTTGTTCCATATCGTATCTAGTGCACTTAAAAGAGTCCAGAATAAAGTGTCTCAAATGTTTTCAGATGTCCCCAATTAGAGCCTCTTAATTACCTGTGGTGTCTACTAGCCATGCCAATTTGGATATTAAATTAATACCTACTTTTAAATTCACAAATTAGACTAAAGGCAGGAGCACTGAAACAGATCCTCCACATTTTGAAATGAAAATAATATGTAATGCTAAGCCAAACAGAGACACACCTGGTTCTTTTGAAATACTACACTAGGCATGTGAAGGGATGGCTCATACACTTACATCTCTGACTGGCAGAGTAAGGGCTGCCATGAACCCAGCTGTGCCCACATTCTCCCATGCACCAAAACACAGACATAGTACAGTAACATAGCATGATGTCATGTTATGTCTTAGTTATTATTTACAGCAGGCCTCTGTATTTATAGCAAAAGATCCATCCAGCTCAACAGCCCACCTGAGAGACTTTACCAGCTCCAATTGTGCGAAGCATACATTTTGCAAATTGATCACACTGAAAGCACATCTGTGACTGGGTACACAAGCATGCTGTGGCACATGGTGAGAAATACTGAAGCAGACATTCAATATATGCTGGCACATTGTACTGAGCAAGGCGGAAAACATGGCCTGAGGCATTCAAGTGAGTTGGACATCCTCATGCCACTAAAGGAATTAGAGTCAACACTCTTTAAGTTAGGCAGCAACTCCTCTCTGAACTACATTGCTGTTTACATCCCTGTATCCCACATTGGACTGTGAGTTCCTTGTCTTTTGCATCCAGAGTGCCTGAATAAGAAAGGCAATGGATTTTATACTGGGAGCAAATTCTAGTCTGGTATTTGGGTGCCATGTTGAGAAGGATTATGGGGCTGCATCTAGGTTTTGCAAGAAAGAATACAAGTTGATTAGAAACTGAGTCTCTGCCATGGGCACAGAAGGAGAGAGTATTGACAATAGTATCATGTATTTATCAACATAATGGTAATAGAAGAAAATGTTAAATGATTGACCCAATGGGTAAGTGAATTTAAGAACAACACAGAGTATCTTTAGCTGAAGAGGCAGGTATAATGTTAATTAATTTGAGGCAGTGTAAGACCATGTTACTACTTGTTTCTGTTTTATTAACAATGTTACCACTAAAGATATAAGGAGATTGGTTTACAACTAAATACTCCTTGTTAGGCTGTTAACAACATTTTGCTACAATATTTTTTACCACACTGGGAGCACATGTGTAAGCCTGGGATGAAAATAGCTGGCCAGGAAAACAGCTCTGTTCCTCTTTGTCCAAGAGTCCAGTCACACCCTGTAAGGACCTGAGCTCCTTATCTCATTCTGGTCTTGTTTCCTGCCAAACCAAGAAACTAACAAATAAATGTTGGCTAATTGCTCCCTGGACCAATGTGATCTTTCTGACCATTGTCCTGATTCAAGTAGAAAGGTGTGTCCAACAACATGCAAGTGTGCCCTGCCAGTTTGTGCAGTAGACGGTCTCCTAAAATACTGAGCCAATCAATTGAGTTTCTGCCTATTGAATCAGAGTCCAACATTACAGAGTTTGAAGAAAAATTAAAACAAATATGCTATGATTCAGTGAAATCGTATATGTAAAATGCTAAGCATGGAGCCTGGCATGCAGTAGGCATTTAACAAATGATAGCTATTATTAAAATAATTTTAGTTAGTAACAGTGGGGCTTAGAAAGGTATTATTTCAAAAGTACTTTTATTGAATTGGTAAATCAAATTATTGGGTTAAAAAAATATTCCATAGCTTACCTCATTTTACACGAAAGAAGACTGAGGCCCCTAATGGCATAAAACTAGTAGTGGCAGTCCCTAGATTAGAACCTAGAGAAGTTTTTAGCAGAAATAAATGTATCATTTAGAGGAATTCAGTTGTACATCTTGTTATTTGTTTTACTCCCAAATGCTAAGCACTGAATTAATCACACTGCTCAGCTCACAGTAAAAAAAATAGTAAAAATAAGAGACATCAATATATCTCTCTCAAGGAAAGACATGTTTAATGGATCAAATTAAAAATTGATGACAAAATCTCAAAAACAAATAGTCCTTTCCTCCTGAAAATTTTAAAGTGTACTATTAAAGAAGTATTGGATGAAATGGAAAATACAATATAAATTAAACTCAAATCATTTCCAAAAAAAAATAATGCTAATGGAAAAAATACATATCAGAATCTATAAAAAACAAATCAGTGATTACAGAAAAATTTACAGCTTTCAAATATTTATACAATGAGAATAAAAGAATGACTATAAATGAATTCTTTTTCTAACATGAAAAGCTAAAGCAAAGAAAAGCAGAGGAAGAAAATAACGACAAAAGCAATGAGGTTGAATATAGAGACCCAGGGGGACTGATAATCAATATGCTGATTATTTGAAAATAAAAAAAAATTTAATGACAGACGACTAATGAAGCTATTCCAGAAAAAAAGGAAGAATGCAAAAACATTCAAAATAAGAAATGCCAAGGGGTTATAGAAACAGAAACTTACATAGTATAATTATTTTCATAGTATTACAAAAATACATTGGAAAACCTAGATTTAATGGAAATCACAATATGCCAGAATTAATCCCAGTAAAGATTGAAAGCCGAGACAAACCAATTTTACTAGAAGAAATAAAGAAACATATCAAAGAACTACCTACACAAAAAAGTGCCAGGCCCAGATGGTTTCACAAGGTAATTCTAAATCCCCAAAGATCTGATACTTAGATGCTACATACATTGATTCAGAGCATTTTAAAAGAAGAAAGTGTTCCAAAAAAAAAAGAGAAAATATTCCAAATTGTTTTTACAAAGCCAGAATGACATCAGTTCCAAAATATGACAAATATTGCACCATTCTCAGTTATGCATATAAATGTAAAAATTTTTAAGTCAACATCAGCAGCAGAATACAAAAGCACATTAAAAATAAAAACACTTGAGCCTACCTGGGGTCTTTTGTGCAGCTAATGGCAGACTCTGGGAGGCTCATGCCAAGGAGTACTTCCCAGAACTTCTACTGCCAGTGTCCTTGTCCCCACGGTAAGCCACATCCACCCCCCGCCTCTACAGGAGACCTTCCAACACGAGCAGGTTTGAAGTATTTTTAAAAATAAATTTGGACATTCACAGAGAGACAAGATGAAAAGGCAGAGGACTCTGTACCAGATGAAGGAACAAGATAAAACCACAGATAAACAAAAGAAAATTCTGAATTCTTTTTCTGGAAGGTTGCCTGGAGATAGGCAACCTTCCAGAAAAAGAATTCAGAATAATGATAGTGAAGATGATCCAGGACCTCAGAAAAAGAATGGAGGGAAAGATGGAGAAGATGCAAGAAATATTTAACAAAGACCTAGAAGAATTAAAGAACAAACAAACAGAGATGAACAATACAATAACTGAAATGAAAACTACACTAGAAGGAATCAATAGCAGAATAACTGAGGCAGAAGAACGGATAAGTGACCTGGAAGACAGAAGGGTGGAATTCACTCCTGTAGAACAGAATAAAGAAAGAAGAATGAAAAGAAATGAAGACAGCCTAAGAGACCTCTGGAACAACATTAAACGCAACAACATTTGCATTATAGGGGTCCCAGAAGGAGAAGAGAGAGAAAAAGGACCCGAGAAATTATTTGAAGAGATTATAGTCGAAAACTTCCCTAACATGGGAAAGGAAATAACCACCCAAGTCCAGGAAGCACAGAGTCCCACACAGGATAAACCCAAGGAGAAACAAGCCGAGACACATAGTAATCAAACTGGCAAAAATTAAAGACAAAGAAAAATTATTGAATGCAGCGAGGGAAAAATGACAAATAACATACAAGGGAACGCCCATAAGGTTAACAGCTGATTTCTCAGCAGAAACTCTACAACCCAGAAGGCAGTGTCATGATATACTTAAAGTGATGAAAGGAAAGAACTTACAACCAAGATTACTCTACCCGGCAAGGACCTCATTCAGATTCAATGGAGAAATCAAAAGCTTTACAGGGCTTCCCTGGTGGTGCAGTGGTTGAGAGTCTGCCTGCCGATGCAGGGGACACAGGTTCGTGCCCCGGTCTGGGAAGATCCCACATGCCACGGAGTGGCTGGGCGCGTGAGCCATGGCCGCTAAGCCTGCACGTCTGGAGCCTGTGCTCCGCAACGGGAGAGGCCACAAGAGTGAGAGGCCCGCGTACCGCAAAAAAAAAAAAAAAAAAAGCTTTACAGACAAGCAAAAACTAAGAGAATTCAGCACCACCAAACCAGCTCTACAACAAATTCTAAAGGAACTTCTCTAAGTGGGAAACACGAGAGAAGAAAAGAACCTGCAAACGCAAACCCAAAACAATTAAGAAAATGGTCATAGGAACATACATACCGATAATGACCTTAAACATGAATGGATTAAATGCCCCAACCAAAAAACACAGGCTTGCTGAATGGATACAAAAACAAGACCCATATATATGCTGTCTACAAGAGACCTACTTCAGACCTAGAGACACATATACACTGAAACTGAGGGGATGGAAAAAGATATTCCATGCCAATGGAAATCAAAAGAAAGCTGAAGTAGCAATACTCATATCAGATAAAATAGACTTTAAAATAAAGAATGTTACAAGGACAAGGAAGGACACTACATAATGATCAAGGGATCAAACCAAGAAGAAGATATAACAATTATAAATATATATGCACCCAACATAGGAGCACCTCAATACATAAGGCAACTGCTAACAGCTATAAAAGAGGAAATCAACAGTAACACAGTAATAGTGGGGGACGTTAACACCTCCCTTACACTAATGGAGAGATCATCCAAAATGAAAATAAATAAGGAAACAGAAGCTTTAAATGACACAATAGATCAGATAGAGTTAACTGATATTTATAGGACATTCCATCCAAAAACAGCAGATTAGACTTTCTTCTCAACTGCGCACGGAACATTCTCCAGGATAGATCACATCTTGGGTCACAAATCAAGCCACAGTAAATTTAAGAAAATTGAAATCATATCAAGCGTCTTTTCTGACCACAACGCTATGAGATTAGAAATGAACTACAGGGAAAAAAACGTAAAAAACGCAAACACATTGAGGCTAAACAATACGTTACTAAATAACCATGAGATCACTGAAGAAATCCAAGAGGAAATCAAAAAATACCTAGAGACAAATGACAATGAAAACACGACGATCCAAAATCTATGGGATGCAGCAAAAGCAGTTCTGTAGCTATACAAGCCTACCTCAAGAAACAAGAAAAATCTCAAATAAACAATCTAACCTTACACCTAAAGGAACTAGAGAAATAAGAACAAACAAAACCCAAAGTTAGCAGAAGGAAAGAAATCATAAAGATCAGAGCAGAAATAAATGAAATAGAAACAAAGAAAACAATAGCAAGAATCAATAAAACTAAAAGCTGGTTCTTTGAAAAGATAAGCAAAATTGATAAACCATTAGCCAGACCTATCAAGAAAAAGAGGGACAGGGCCCAAATCAATAAAATTAGAAATGAAAAAGGAGAAGTTACAACAGACGCCACAGAAATACAAAGCATCCTAAGAGACAACTGCAAGCAACTCTATGCCAATAAAATGGACAACCTGGAAGAAATGGACAAATTCTTAGAAACATATAACCTTCCAAGACTGAAGAAATAGAAAATATGAACAGACAAATCACAAGTAATGAAATTGAAACTGTGATTAAAAATCTTCCCACAAACAAAAGTCCAGGACCAGATGGCTTCACAGGTGAATTCTATCAAACATTTAGAGAAGAGCTAATACCCATTCTTCTCAAACTCTTCCAAAAAATTGTGGACGAAGGAACATTCCCAAACTCATTCTATGAGGCCACCATCACCCCGATACCAAAACCAGACAAAGATACTACAAAAAAAGAAAATTACAGACCAATATCACTGATGACTATAGATGCAAAAATCCTCAACAAAATACTAGCAAACAGAATCCAACAACACATTAAAAGGTTCATTCACCATGAACAAGTGGGATTTATCCCAGGGATGCAAGGATTCTTCAATATACGTAAGTCAATCAATGTGATAAACCATATTAACAAATTGAAGAATAAAAACCATATGATCATCTCAACAGATGCAGAAAAAGCTTTTGACAAAATTCAACACCCATTTATGATAAAAACTCTCCAGAAAGTGGGCATAGAGGGAACCTACCTCAACATAATAAAGGCCATATATGACAAACCCACAGCAAACATCATTCTCAATGGTGAAACACTGAAAGTATTTCCTCTAAGATCAGGAACAAGACAAGGATGTTCACTCTCACCACTATTATTCAACATAGTTTTGGAAGTCCTAGCCACTGCAATCAGAGAAGAAAAAGAAATAAAAGGAATACAAATTGGAAAAGAAGAAGTAAAACTGTCAGTGTTTGCAGATGACATGATACTATACAGAGAGAATCCTAAAGATGCCACCAGAAAACTACTAGAGTTAATCAATGAATTTGGTAAAGTTGCAGGATACAAAATTAATGCACAGAAAATCTCTTGCATTCCTACACACTAACAATGAAAAATCAGAAAGAGAAATTAAGGAAACAATCCCATTTACCATCACATCAAAAAGAATAAAATACCTAGGAATAAACCTACCTAGGGAGACAAAAGACCTGTATGTAGAAAACTATAAGACACTGATGAAAGAAATTAAAGATGATACCAACAGTTGGAGAGATATACTATGTTCTTGGATTGGGAGAATCAATATTGTGAAAATGACCATACTACCCAAAGCAAGCTACAGATTCAATGCAATCCCTATCAAATTACCAATGGCATTTTTCATGGAACTAGAATAAAAAATCTTCAAATTTGTTTGGAGACACAAAAGACGCTGAATAGCCAAAGCAGTCTGGAGGGAAAACAACAGAGCTGGAGGAATCAGACTCCCTGACTTCAGACTATACCACAAAGCTACAGTAATCAAGACAATATGGTACTGGCACAAAAACAGAAACATAGATCAATGGAGAAAAATAGAAAGCCCAGAGATAAACCAACACACCTATGGTCAACTAATCTATAACAAAGGAGGCAAGGATATGCAATGGAGAAAAGACAGTCTCTTCAATAAGTGATGCTGGGACAACTGGACAGCTACATGTAAAAGAATGAAATTAGAACACTCCCTAACACCATACACAAAAATAAACTCAAAATGGATTAGAGACCTAAATGTAAGACCGGACACTATAAAACACTTAGAAGAAAACATAGGAAGAACATTCTTTGACATAAATCACAGCAAGATCTTTTTTGATCCACCTCCTAGAGTAATGGAAATAAAAACAAAAATAAACAAATGGCACCTAATGAAACTTAAAAGCCTTTGCACAGCAAAGGAAACCATAAACAAGACGAAAAGACAACCCTCAGAATGGGAGAAAATATTTGCAAACGAATAAACAGACAAAGGATTAATCTACAAAATATATAAACAGGTCATGCAGCTCAATATTAAAGAAACAAACAACCCAATCCAAAAATGGGCAGAAGACCTAAATAGACATTTCTCCAAAGAAGACATACAGATGGCCAAGAAGCACATGCAAAGCTGCTCAATATCACTAATTATTAGAGAAATGCAAATCAAAACTACAATGAGATATCATCTCACACCAGTCAGAATGGGCATCATCAGAAAATCTACAAACAACAAATGCTGGAGAGGGTGTGGAGAAAAGGGAACCCTCTTGCACTGTTGGTGGGAATGTAAATTGACACAGCCACTATGGAGAACAGTATGGAGGTTCCTTATATAACTAAAAATAGAATTTCCATATGATCCAGCAATCCCATTACTGGACATATACCCAGAGAAAACCATAATTCAAAGAGACACATGCACCCCAATGTTCATTGCAGCACTATTTACAATAGCCAGGTCATGGAAGCAACCTAAATGCCCATCGACAGATGAATGGATAAAGAAGATGTGGTACATGTATACAATGGACTATTACTCAGCCATAAAAAGGAGCGAAATTGGGTCATTTGCAGAGATGTAGATGGATCTAGAGACTGTCATACAGAGTGAAGTAAGTCAGAAAGAGAAAAACAAATATCGTATGTTAGCGCATATATGTGGAACCTAGAAAAATGGTACAGATGAACCGGTTTGCAGGGCAGAAATTGCGACACAGATGTAGAGGACAAACATACGGACACCAAGGGGGGAAAGCAGGGGGTGTGGGGGTGGTGGTATGATGAATTGGGCGATTGGGATTGACATGTATACACTGATGTGTATAAAATTGATGACTAATAAGAACCTGCTGTATAAAAGAAAATAAATAGGGCTTCCCTGGTGGCGCAGTGGTTGAGAGTCCGCCTGCCGATGCAGGGGACGCGGGTTCGTGCCCCGGTCCAGGAAGATCCCACATGCCGCGGAGCGGCTGGGCCCGTGAGCCATGGCCTCTGAGCCTGCGCGTCCGGAGTCTGTGCTCCGCAACGGGAGAGGCCACAACAGTGAGAGGCCCACGTACCACAAAAAATAAATAAATAAATAAATAAATAAAATAAAATTCAAAAATTAAAATAAATAAATAAATTTGAAGGAAAGAATATAAATAAAAATACTTTATGCAACCCCCTCCTTGGTATTCACCCAAATGAGCTGAAAACTTATACCATGCAAAAACCTTCACATGGTTGTTTACAGCAGCTTTATTCATAATTGTCAAAACTTGGAAGCAATAAAGATGTCCTTCAGTAGGTGAATGGATAAATAAACTGTGATACATCCAAACAATGGAATATTATTCAGTTCTAAAAATGAAAGGGACTATCAAGTCATGAAAAGACACAGACGAATCTTAAATGTTTATTATTAAGTGAAAGAAGTTAATCTGAAAAGGTTACATACTGTATGACTCCAATTATATGACCTTTTGGGAAAGGCAAAACAATGGAGACAGTAAAAAGATCAGTGGTTTCCAAGGATTGGAGGAGAGAGGGGTAAATAGGTGAAGCACAAAATTTTAGGGCAGTGAAACTATTCTATATGATACTATTGTATAATGTTGGGTATATATCATTACACATTTGCCCAAACCCATAGAATGTACAATGCCCAGAGTGAACCCACATGTAAACTATGGACTTTGGGTGATAATGATGCATCAATGTAGGTTCATTGATTGTAACAAATGTTCCACTCATCTGGAGGCTGTTGATAGTGGAGGAGTGTTTGTGTGTAGCAGGCAGGGAGTATATAGGAAACGTCCATACCTTCCTTTCAATTTTGGTGTGAACCTAAAACTGCTCTAAAAAATAAAGTCTGTTAAAAACATTTTTTTAAACCTGAATTTTATGACCAAGATAGATTTATTCTAAGAACATAAGGATGGTTCAATATTAAGAAGACCATTAATATAATTTAACATATTAATGGACATAAGGAGGATAATGCTAACATTATTTCCACAAGTGCTGAAAAGGCTTTTAATACAATTTAATATCTTTTTCTGCTAAAAAAAAAAAACTCAATAAAATAGAAATTGACGGATACTTCCTCACATAATAAAATTATAAAATATATTTCAGCATCTTACTGGGGAAATATTAGAGGCATTCCTACTAAGGTCAAGGACAAAGTAAGGATGCTTACTATCTCCACTATAACTTACTATTTTAATGGAGATTAGCCAGTGTAATAAGACAAACCAATTCAATTAAAGGCATAAAATCTGGAAATGAAGAAGTGAAATTACATTTGCCGATGTTCTTAGAAGACACATAGAAGATCCAAGGAATCAATGCTAAAACTAACACGAACATTAAAGAATTCAGTAATGGTTGGTAGCTTTAAAGTTAACATACAAAAACAATTACCCTTCATACATATCAAACAGTAAGAAGACTTAATGTAAAAGTAAACCTTGTTTACAAAAGCAACGAAAATGTAAAATACTAAAGAGTAAACTTAACCAAAACTATACAAACTTATATGTGAAAAATCTTAAAACACTCTTGAAAAACGCAATAGCAGGGCTTCCCTGGTGGCGCAGTGGTTGAGAGTCCGCCTGCCGATGCAGGGGACACGGGTTCGTGCCCCGGTCCGGGAAGATCCCACATGCCGCGGAGCGGCTGGGCCCGTGAGCCATGGCCTCTGAGCCTGCGCGTCCGGAGCCTGTGCTCCGCAACGGGAGAAGCCACAACAGTGAGAGGCCGGCGTACCGCAGAAAAAAAAACAAAAAACAATAGCAATCTTGAACAAATGGAAAGGATCCTGTGTTCTTGAATAAGGCAAATAAAATTAAGATGTCAATTTTCCTCAAAATTAATACATAAATATGCCAGTTTCATAATGGTACTAACATGATTTTATTTCTGGAGTTAAGTAAGTTTATAAGCAAAGTCAAATGACAAACTGGGAGGAAATATTACTACTCACATAAAGAGTAAAGGGCTATTGCCCTAATGTATGTGAGTAAAATCATCGAAATCCAATATAAATATTGGCAAAAGAGATGAACAGATAATTCACAAAAAGGATATATAAATGGATCTCAAGCATATGAGAAAATGTTCAACTTCATAAAAGAAATCCAAATTAAAACTCCACTGAAATATCATATTTAGAATCTATTACTTTGGCAGAAATTCAGAAGTCTGATGTTGTACTCTGTTCCTGTGGCTCTGTGCAAGAATGCTCTCATATGTTGTTACTGACAGTACAAAATGGGTCAACCCCATATGAAGAAAAATCTGGCAATATCTAGTAAAGCTACATATAATCCCTCTAAGAATTTACCCTGAGGAGATATCTCCACAAAGAGAAAACAACATATGTACAAAGTCTTCCACAAAGAGCAGCACTATTTGTTCCACCGCCAGATGATTTCTTTTAGGTTTCGCCAGTGAGCAACAGAGATAGGAAGGCAGGAGAAGGGAAGAGGGGCTTGCCTCCCATTTCCAGTCCCAGTCAGATCCCCCCAGCAGCACGAGGACAGCTGTACCTCCAGCCTTCTGCTTCTTTTGGCGCTCACAGCTTCAAAAGCATGCCACCTTCCTCCCAGAAGTTCCAACACTAGTCTCAGAACCGCCCCCCACCCCCAGCTGTCTGAGCACCAGCTGTGGAGCACTTGAGGACCAGCCCCATGGTGCCCCCAAGAGGTCGCAGCTGTGGACTATCTCCTCTGGAGGACTGGGCACAGCCTGTGGGAGCCCCTCCTCCAAGTCCCCAGGTTCTATTCATGCTACCTCTTCCATTTTGTTCCCTAGCCCTAGGAGCAATGTCTCCTTTCTATAGCTATTAATTAAAGGAGACCTAAATAAGTGAAGCGATATATCTTGTCATGTAATGGCATTGAGCAAAACACCATTGGCAGAGACACCGTCAAAATTGGAGTCCCCAAATGGCCCCACAAAACGAAACCAGTCTCCAGACTAAAATGCCCACTTTGGAGCTATTACTTGAAGGAGAAAAAAGTCTACATTCTTTAAGCCCTCTATTTTGAGCTCTCTTTTCTGTAGCAAGCTTAGCTTAACCCATACTAAGACATTGGATTAGGACTTCCCTGGTGGCGCAGTGGTTAAGAATCCACCTGCCAATGCAGGGGACTTGGGTTCGATCCCTGGTCCGGGAAGATCCCACATGCCACGGAGCAACTAAGTCCGTGTGCCACAACTACTGAGCCTGCACTCTAGAGCCAGTGAGCCACAACTACTGAAGCCCACGCGCTCTAGGGACCACGTGCCGCAACTACTGAGCCCACGTGCTGCAACTGCTGAAGCCTGTGCACCTAGAGCCCGTGCTCCACAACAAAAGAAGCCACCGCAATGAGAAACCCGCACACCGCAACAAAGAGTAGCCCCCGCTCGCCACAACTAGAGAAAGCCCGCGCACAGTAACGAAGACCCAACACAGCCAAAAAAAAAAATTGGATAAAAGATTTAGATGTGAAAAACAAAAATAATAAACCTTTCAGAAGAAAATAGAAATTATCTTTATAACTTCACAGTATGGAGTGATTTCTTAAAGAAGAAAAAGCGCTTTTCATAAAAAGCACTAACCATAAAGGAAAAAAACCCACATTAAAACTAAGAACTGTTCATCAAAAGACAACGTTAAAGGAGTGAAAAGACAAATCACAGAAACAAGGTATTTTCAGCACAGAAGTTCTACAAAATCAATGAGAAAAAGGGAACAAATTAATAGACTAATTGAACTGCAGCTTTAGAGAGGAGAAAATACAGATGATCAATATGGAAAAAAAAGTTCGACCTTATTACTAATGAGAAAAAAATTTAATAAGACTATGGTGAGGTAATATTTTTACTCATTGAGAAAATTTTTAAATCAGAAAATACCAAATGCTAAGGAGGATGTAAATCAACAGGAACACTTACCAGTGCAAGTGTAAGCTGGTAAAAGCATTTTGAAGACCAATCTCACATTATCTTGTAAAACAGGAAATTTGCAAACTTTAAGAGGATTTCCACTTCTAGGCATACACCACGTATACCTAGGACATGTAAAAAATGTACATGTATGTGACAGGTGCAAAAATGACTCATACACACATTTCTAGTAGCATAATTTTTAAATAAACTTTAGTGGAATAATATTAATATTATTAATAATATTTAATAATAATATTTAATGATATTAAACTTAGATTAAAATACAGACTTTAAGTGCAGTTCAATGTGTTTTAATGAATGTATATGTTTGAGCTACCACTTCCGCAGTCAAAATATAGAACATTTACATAACCCTGGAAAATTCTATTCCCAATCCCTTTCTCCAGGCAACTATTGATCTGACTTCTATCAGCATAGATTACTTTTATCTGTTCTAGAATTCATATAAGTGAAATCATACAGCGTGCGTTCTTTTGTGTTGGCTTCTTTCCCATAATATAATGTTTTTGAGATTCGTCTGTCTTTGCATGTATTAGTAGTTCATTCATTTTTATTGCTATGTCATTTTCCATTGTATGAATACATCATACAGTGATGGTCATCAGTTGTTTCATTTGGGGTTATTTTAGACCAGTCTACTGTAAGTATTCTGCAAAAGTCCTTTTGTGGACATATGTTTTCATACCTAGGAATGCAATTGCTAGGAAATGGAATAGATATGTGCTTATTATTATTAAAAAATTGTGAAACTGATTTTCAAAGTGATCGTACCATTCTACATTTCCATGAGCAATATACAAGATTTCCAATTACCTCAGTTGGTGTCATCAGGTTTTTTTTTTTTTTTTTTTTTTTGCGTACATGGGCCTCTCACTGTTGTGGCCTCTCCCATTGCGGAGCACAGGCTCCGGACGCGCAGGCTCAGCGGCCATGGCTCACGGGCCCAGCCGCTCCGCGGCATATGGGATCTTCCCGGACCAGGGCACAAACCCGTATCCCCTAATCGGCAGGCGAACTCTCAACCACTGCGCCACCAGGGAAGCCCCATCAGGTTTTTTTTGTTGTTGTTGTTTTTGTTTTTCTTTTTGTTTTTTTGGCGGTACGCGGGCCTCACTACTGTGGCCTCCCCCGTTGCGGAGCACAGGCTCCGGACGTGCAGGCTCAGCGGCCATGGCTCACGGGCCCAGCCGCTCCGCGGCATGTGGGATCTTCCCGGACCGGGGCACGAACCCGTGTCCCCTGCATCGGCAGGCGGACTCTCAACCACTGCGCCACCAGGGAAGCCCCAGGTTTTTTTTTAATGTTAATCATTCTAATTGGTGTGAAGAGTTATGTCAATATTATTTTAATATGCATTTCCTTGATGATTAGTAATGTTGAGCATCTTTTCATTTGCTGATTGGACTTTAACATACGTATGTGTATGCACCTACACATGTGTGTGTATCTTCTTTTGTGAAGTGTCTGTTCAAATCTTTTGTCTGTTTTATTTATTTATTTATTTGCGGTACGCGGGCCTCTCACTGTTGTGGCCTCTCCCGTTGCGGAGCACAGGCTCCGTACGCGCAGGCTCAGCGGCCATGGTTCACGGGCCTAGCCTCTCCGCAGCATGTGGGATCTTCCCGGACCAGGGCACGAACCCGTGTTCCCTGCATCGGCAGGTGGACTCCCAACCACTGCGCCACCAGGGAAGCCCTTGTCTGTTTGAAATTGGATTGTTTGTCTTTGTATTGTTGTCAGAGTTCTTTATAAAGCCCATTTACTAGATTTATGGGCTATTTGCAAAATTTCTCCCAGTCTGTGACTTGATTTTTCATTTTCTTACAGGTATCTTTGGAAAGCCAAATATTTGCTTTTTGTTGTTATTGTTTGAATTTGAAGAAATAAATTATCAACAAACAGGTACCATGCTTACTTTATTTTTTATTTTAAAAAATATTTATTTATTGGCTGCATTGGATCTTAGTTGTAGCACACGGGATCTTTTGTTGTGGTGTGCGGGCTCTCTTGTTGTGGCGCGTGGGCTTAGTTGCCCAGCGGGATGTGGGATCTTAGCTCCCGGACCAGGGATGGAACCAGTGTCCCCTGCATTCCAAGATGGATTCTCAACCACTGGACCACCAGGGAAGTCCCCATACTTATTTTATAAATGAGGAAAACAATGTTCATAATAGGTCATTTGCCAAGGCCTCTCATTAGAGTAAGTCTTGAAATGTGGGTTACACAGTAACTCTATGTTTAAAAAGTTGTGAGGAACTGCCAAATTGTTTTCCAAAGTGACTGCACCATTTTATCAATACAATCCCTCCAGCAATGTATGAGGGTTCCAATTTCTCCATAGTCTCACCAACACTTATTATTGTCTGTCTTTTTCATTTTAGCTATTGTAGTGTGTGAAGTGATGTTTCACTGTGGTTTTGATTTGCATGTTGAGCATCTTTTATGTGCTTTTTGGTCATTTGCATGTCTTTTTTGGAGAAATATCTGTTCGGATACTTTGCTCATTTTAAAACTTGGGTTGTGGGACTTCCCTGGTGGCACAGTGGTTTAAAATCTGTCTGCCAATGCAGGGGACATGGGTTCGATCCCTGGTCTGGGAAGATCTCACATGCCGCAGAGCAACAAAACCCGTCCACCACAATTACTGAGCCTGCACTCTAGAGCCCGTGAGCCACAACTACTGAAACCCATGTGCCTAGAGCCCATGCTCTGCAGCAGAAAAGCCATGGCAATGAGAAGCCCACGCACCACAACAAAGTGTAGCCCCTGCTCGCCTCAACTAGAGAAAAGCCCGCGTGCAGCAGCAAAGACCCAATGCAGCCAAAAATTAAAAAAAAAAAAAATTGGGTTGTTTGTGCTTTTATTGTTGAGTTGTAAGAATATTTTAATCATTCTGAATACAAGTCCCTTGTCTGACATATGATTTGCAAATATTTTCTCTCTTATTTTGTGTGTTATCTCTTCATTTTCTTGATGATTTCCTTTAAAACACAAAAGATTTAAATTTGGATAAAGTCTGATATATCTATTTTTTATTTTGTTGCTGTGCTTTTGGGGTCATATTAAGAAACCAGTGCCTAACTTGAAGCCAGGAAGATATACACCTAGGTTTTCTTCTGTGAGTGATGTTATAGTTTAGCACATACATTTAGGTTAATGACACATTTTGAGCTAATTTTTGTATATTGTGTGATGTAGGGGTCCAGCTTCATTCTTTAGTATGTGAATATCTGAATGTCCCAACATCATTCATTGAAAAAAACATGTTTTCCCCATCATATTTTCTTGGCATCCATGTCACAAATCAGTGGACTGTAAATGTAATTTATTCACTCCTTCCTGCACTTCTGAATTTACATCTAATATCATTTCCTACATCCTTAAGAATTTCCCTTAGGGGCTTCCCTGGTGGCACAGTGGTTGGGAGTCTGCCTGCCGATGCAGGGGACACGGGTTCGTGCCCCGGTCCGGGAAGATCC
>NW_020837954.1:37209573-37315572 GCF_003676395.1 Aethalodelphis obliquidens | reverse complement strand
ATCCTGTTCCATTGATCTATCTTTCTGTTTTTGTGCCAGTACCATACTGTCTTGATTACTGTAGCTTTGTAGTATAGTATATGACTCACATTTTAACAGGATTCTCCTGGGTGCTGTGTTGAGGTAGACTGCAGAGGGTGGGGTGGGAAGGGACAAGGGCAGAAGCTGGCAGATCCACTGTGAGGCTATTGCAATAATTTAGGCAACAGATGATGATATCTTGCACTAAAACTGCGGTAGTGGGAATGATGAGAAGTGGTAGAACTCTGGATATATTTTGAAGGTACAAGGGACAAAATTTGAGGGGTATCGGTGAAGGAGAGGAATCAAGTAGGAAAATGAGTTAACTTAAAAATATTTTTTAAAATAAAAGCACGGTTTGTATGATGGTATTGCAAAAATTGTGAGGCACAGCAAGTTAAAGGAATCAGTGACCCCAATGTTTTTAGTCTGAACAAATGGAAGAATAAAATCTTATGTTATTGTCTGAACTTTTCTATATGTTTCAAATATTTTATAATATGTAAATGCTGAGAATAAATAACTTAAGAAAAATTATAAAGATGAATTAAAATATTAATTAGAATATTTGGAGATTTTCAAAAGTAGAATTTAAGGAATAAGCTACTAGAAAACACTGGTAGGAGTATCTCACAGGTAAATATGTACTTTAAAACTTTTTTATAAAATTTTGTATTACAATAATTATCATGTATGCATGATAACAGTAGTTTTATCTATTAAAAAATTTTTAAATTTTTTTATTTATTTATTTTTGGCTGTGTTGGGTCTTCGTTGCTTTCTCTAGTTGCGGCGAGTGGGGGCTTCTCATTGCGGTGGTTTCTCTTGCTGCGGAGCACGGGCTCTAGGTGTGTGGGCTTCAGTGGTTGCAGCATGCAGGCTCAGTAGTTGTGGCGCATGGGCTTTTTTGCTCCACGGCATGTGGGATCTTCCGGAACTAGGGCTCGAACACTTGTCCCCTGTATTGGCAGGCAGATTCCTACCCACTGCACCACCAGGGAAGCACTATTAAATTTTTTTTATCAATGCATCTTCAGCACCTAGAAAAAGGGCAGGCACATAGTATGCACTCAAAGAGTCATTTGTTGAATTAAGGAACAAAGAGCCTTATTTTTTCTCAAGGTCCAGTTCTTTCCTTTACCTATTATTTAAACTCTACAAATGCTGTTTGACTTACACCATTCTGTATGACAAGAATTAAGAGATAATGACTTATGTGTCATTATTACCAGAGTAAACTTCAGTTTAAAGAACTTTAAACAGATGATTTTTTTAGAGATATTTTAATCTGTGAAACAACTTAGCAAGGTAAACTAAAATTCAGAAGAGTTCCTTAAATATTCTTTGTTATGCACTTCTTGGAATGTGTCTACTTATGAGAAATAACAAAAAAATAAGACTACCTTTTGAGATAGAAGATAAAGCAGCTTATGTTCTGCAGGGCAGGATTCTATGTTGGTACATTTATCTTTCTTATTAGGTGATAGCAAAGCTGACTCGAGGAACGCTATGTTTATTCAAGTGTGATTAGCATGCCACTGAGGGTTCACATGATTATTTTAGTTGATGATACACAAACACACCATATTTAAAAATCGGCAGTTCCATGGATATTAATGCTTCGGGCTAGGTTAAAGTAGGTATTACAGTGAAAGGAATATGAGTCAACTTAAAATTATTTTTAAAATAATAGCACAGTTGGTATGATGATATTGCAAAAATTGTGACGATCATAAGTGAGACTGAAATTTTAGAAACACTGGGGTAAAGGAATAAGGAAGAGTACAAAGCACATTATATACCATTAATAAGGAGTTATTAATTTGATGAGGTTAGGAAAGGGAATTGGAAATCTGGACTGATACTGTTTCTAAATGATCCATGGACAATGATTCAAGGACAAAGGATAAACAGATGCCATTAAAGAAAGTGTTGGCACTTAGCTGTGACTTTATCATAAACAAAGATAGGTGGTACTGGTGTCAATCAGTGGTCAGCTCATTGAGTGTCTGTCTGTTATATGTCTGTCTTCGCATATGTTATCTATTTGAGAAAGAAAACTACAAGAAGACTGGGATGATATCTGTGTAGTCTACCTCCTTTCGTATTGGTAGAGCAAAACATATATGTGGATGTTTAATAAATATTTTAATACTAATGAAAGAGTAGTTTATGATATATGATTTGATTCAGGCAACTTTTTCTTAAAGAATAATATGCGTACAGAAAAAAGCATACCATAACTACATAGTTCAGTGAATTTTCACACACTGAACAAACCCATAAAACATCATTTACCCTTTGTTTTTAAACTAGCTGCATTGCCTAAACTTATTTGTTCACTTTTACCTAAGTGAAATAAAACCCTTGACTACTCATTAGGATTTTGTACCATGCCAGGTCTTAGATCATCATAATCGTTAGTGCTTTTAGTTTTTAGTCTACATGTGAAATAGCTAAGCTTATTTTTCATATTATTTTTTCTTCTGCCTCAATATGTGTTGGGGGGGGATGGAGGGGAGGATTGCCATTAGAGCATTATCTCTGGACTGCCATATAGAATTATTTTATTTTATTTCATTTCATTTCACTTCACCTCACCTCACTTTCATTTTATTTTATTTTTTGGCAGCGCTGCGTGGCTTGCGGAATCTTAGTTCCCCAACCAGGGATTGAACCGAGCCCCAGCAGTGAAAGCTCCGAGTCCGAACCACTGGACCACCAGGGAATTCAAATTCTATTTATTAAATTCCAACAGCAGTAGGCCTATTACCTTTATTTTCTCTCCTTTTGTTCAATTAAAATTTCAAATAGAAATAACATATGCATTATTATTAACCAATGAAATTATCTTGCTTGGGTATATTTTAAGTAAGTTGCTAAATTCTAACTTATTAACAATTATGGCTTTCTTCTGGCCACTTCTCTTCTGTGATCATAGTTAAACACTGTAAAACAGAGATGGAGAATCCACCAAATCTAACCCTCTTCCTGTGATAATTGTGTTCTGGGCTTCTTAGCTGCACCTAAAATAATTTTTCCTTGGTGGATTATTATGACTTTCAAATTCACAAGAGAAATTCTCAAACTTCAAGGATTAGAGGAATTTAAACGTTAGAAATATTGGGTAGCATTTTAATTAAAATTTCAAGTTTGATTTGATAATGAGCAATTACCTATTTTGAATTTCACTGCACAGTACAGTGAAAACAGAATACATTTTTGCACGAATCCTTTAAAAATTACTATTAATCTTTCTCTGAACTTCTTTTTTCTTGTTTCCGTACTTTTTGTTGTTGTTGTTCTTCCTCCTTGTAAATCTACCTCCATTGCATTTTTCTCCTACATTGAGTCCTTTATAACTCAAAATCTTTCTCCTCTTCCTTGGTGTGTGTGTGTGTCTCCTTTGCTCTGAATCTTTGGTCTGTTTTGTTCATCTGGTAATTTTTATGTTCTCTCTGTCTCTCTCTCTTTCTCTCTGGCTTCTTCCTTTCCATCTTCCCTCCCTCCATGCTATTTCTGCTCCTCTTTCTTTTGGGTGAAAACTGAGAGAATTTATCTTGAGAGCTCAGGGCAAAGAATACCTGATTAATTTGAAAATCATAATTTTGTAGATTTGTTTTCTTTTTAATCCATTGTGTTTATTTTGAACATTTAACCACGTCTCTTTGCCATTGACAGGCTATTATAAATAAAAATAACAGTAATCTTTGTGAAGTACAAGAATAAAATAATAATAAATATGAACATGGTTCCCATAAAAATGTGGTTTCTTAAATATTAAAATTTTCCAAACAATCTATTTTCTAGTTGGTTTTAAAAATAATGAATGTTGGGACTTCCCTGGTGGTGCAGTGGTTAAGAATCCACCAATGCAGGGGACATGGGTTTGAGCCCTGGTCTGGGACGATCCCACGTGCCGCAGAGCAACTAAGCCCACGCGCCACAACTACTGAGCCTGTGCTCTAGAGCCCGTGAGCCACAACTACTGAGCCTGCATGCCAAGAGCCCATGCTCTGCAACAAGAGAAGCCACCGCAATGAGAAGCCCACACACTGCAACGAGGAGTTGCCCCCGCTCACCACCACTAGAGAAAGCCCACGTGCAGCAACGAAGACCCAACGCAGCCAAAAATATAAATAAATAAATAAATAAATAAATAAAATAATGTATATTATTTCAATGACTTCAATAGTCACTAAGATTCTTAGGAAAATGAGTATTATATTCTAACATCCTCTACTTGCATAAGTCAAAGGGCAGTATGTGTTTTAAGAAAAAAGCTAATGAAAATAGACCAATATTTAGACATATGCTAGAGAAAATCTTGAACTTCAATAGAAAAAAATAATCATATAAGCATAAAAGTTAAATCAAAAACCAAGAGCAAATGCCAGCAACAAAAAGAATCAAACTATGCTCAGGTTTTTCTTCTATGATACTACATACTAGAAAGCAATGAAATAATGTCTTTGTACTTAAAAGAGATGGAGTCCCAAGACTTTTATACTTAGTCAAGATGGCACTTCATACGTGAAGGTGAAAGACAGAGATGCAAGGGATCTGAAAATACATACTACCCATAACCCTTCCTGAAAAAAATACTCAGATTCTAGTCAACCAAGAGAGTAGTCAAAATAGAGATCAAAGGGTGGAGAGATCACTGTATTGAAGGATGGAAGGTTAGAATTAAAAACCCATTTAATCGTAAAATTGTACTGTAATAATTATTATGAACAATTACAAAACAAAATATTACTAGCAAGTATTAAAAGATACATAACGTAAAGGTAAAAATAACTTGAATATAAGAAATGAGTTAAATTCCCCAGACAGATGGGGAAAAATAATGAGATATGGGAAAAGTTAAAATGTTCTGATAACTTTTTTTATGTGTGCAATTCAAAGACTTTAGTATATTCACAGAGTTGTGCATCCATCACCACAATCCATCTTAGAATATTTTCATTACCTCAGAAAGAAACTTTACACCCCTTAGCCATCAGCCTACAACCTCACAAGTACCACCAAACTCAGGCCTCGGCAACCGCTAATCTACTTTCTGTCTCTATAGATTTCCCTAATCTGGACATTTCATATAAATGAAATCATACAACATGTGATCCTTTGTGACTGGCTTCCTACTCTTAGCATGTTTTTAAGATTCTTCTGTTTTGTACCGTGTATCAGGACTTCATTCCTTTTTATAGCCAAATAGTCTATAGATATACTGTATTCGTTTGTTGATTGTCATTTGGGTTTTTTCCTACCTTTTGGTTATTACAAATAATGCTGCTATGAAATTTTGTGTGTAAGTGTTTGTGTGAACATATATTTCATTTCTCTTGGGTGTATGCCTAGGACTATTGAATCATGTGGTAACTCTGTGTTTAACCATTTGAGGAACTGCCAGACTGTTTTTCAAAGTGGCTGCACCATTTAACATCCCCACCAGCAATGTATGAGTGTTCTAATTTGTACATATCCTAGCCAATGCTTATTATCTACCTTATTGATTGTGGCTGTCCTTGTGTGAAGTGGTATCTCATTGTGGTTTTGATTTGCATTTCTCTAAGGATTAATGATACTGAGCATCTTTCCATGTGCTTATTAGTTATTTGTATATTTTTTTGGTGTCACGAATATTCAGATCTTTTGCCAGTTTCTTAATTGGGTTGTCTCTTTTGTTGTTGTTAAGTTGTAATTGTTCTTCATATATTCTGGATACTAGACGCATATCAAATATATAACTTGCAAATATTTTCTCCCATTCAATGGATTGTCTTTTCACTTTCTTGAAGAAGCTCAAAAGTTTTAAATTTTGATGAGGTTCAGTTATCTATTTTTTTCTTGTATAATTTGCGCTTTTGGGTATCATAGCTAAGAAAACATCGCCTAACTCAAAGTCACAAAGATATTCATCTAGGTTTTCTTCTAAGAGTTTCTTTATAGTTTTAACTCCTACATTTAAGTCAACGATCCTTTTCTTTTTTAACATCTTTACTGGGGTATAATTGCTTTACAATGGTGTGTTAGTTTCTGCTTTATAACAAAGTGAATCAGCTATACATATACATATATCCCCATATCTCCTCCCTCTCGTGTCTCCCTCCCACCCTCCCTATCCCACCCCTCTTGGTGGTCACAAAGCACCAAGCTGATCTCCCTGTACTATGCAGCTGCTTCCCACAGCTATCTATTTTACATTTTGTAGTGTATATATGTGATGATCCTTTTTTGATTAATTTTTATAAATGGTGTGATATTCAACTTTATTTTTGTGGATGGTAGAAGTTCAACTTCTTTCTTTTATATGTGGATATTCCATTATCCCAGCACCATTCATTGAAAAGAGTATTTTCCTACTGAATTTTCTTGGCATCCTTGTCAAAAATCAATTGAACATAAATGTGAGAATTTATTTCTGGATTCTCAATGCTATTCCATTGGTCTATATGTCTATCCTTATGCCAGCACCACACTATTTTGATTACTATAGCTGTTAGTAAGTTTTGAGATTGGGGAGTATGAGTCCTCCAACTTTGTTATTCTTTGTCAAGATTGTTTTGGCTATTCTGGGCTTCTTGCACTTCCATTTGAATTTTAGAATCAGCTTGTCCAATTCTGCAAAAAAATGGCAGCTGAAGTTTTGATTGAGATTGCATTGAATCTATAGATCAATTTGAGGAGTATTGCTATCTTAACAATATGAAGAACTCCGTGAATCCAAGATGTCTTTCCATTTATTTAGGTCTTTAACTTCTCTCAATGACTTTTTGTAGTTTCCATTGTATGTCTTGTCCTTTTTTTGTTATATTTATTCCCAAGTATTTTATTCTTTTTGATGCCATTGAGAATGGTATTTTCAACTTGTAATGTCTGATTTTTATTGGTAGTATATAGAAATGAATTTGATTTTTGTATATTAATTTTGTATGCTGCAACCTTGCTAAACACATTTATTAGTTCTAGTACTTTTTGTGAGTATAATGGAATTTTCTACATAAAAAATCATGACATCTACATTCAAAATAGTTTAATTTCTTCCTTTCCAATCTTGAAGCTTTTTTTTTTTTTTAACCTTACTGCACTGGATAGAAACTCCAAGGCAACGTTGGATACAAGATGTAATGAGAGTAGGTATCCATGTCTTGTTCCTGATCTTAGAGGGAAATCATTTAGTTTTTCACCATTAAGTATGTTGTTAGCAGTAGTTTTCTTCATCAGTGTCCTTTATCAGGTTGCGAAAGTTTCCTCTTTTTCCTAATTTGCTGAGAGCTTTTATCAGGAATGGATGTTGGATTTTGTCAAATTATCTTGTGTCTATTGAGATGATTATGTGGTTTTTATCCTTTATTCTGTTTTATTACATTGATGATTTTTGTATGTTAGACCTTGCCTTCCTGGGATAAATTCCATGTGGTTGTGGTGCATAACCCTTTTTATATGTAGCTGAATTTGATATGTTAGTGTCTTCTTGAGAATTTTTGCATCTGTTTTCCTAAAGATGCAAAAATACTTATAAAATATTTTTAAATATTCATGAAATATTTGTTTGTAGTTTTCTTTCCTTGTGGTGTCTTTTGTCTTGATGTCAGAGTCATACTGGCTTCATAGAATGAGTTAGAAAGTATTCCCTCCTCTGTTATCTTTTTGGAAGAGTTTGTGAAGGATAGGTGTTAATTTTTCTTTAGAAGTTTGGTAGAATTCAGCAGTGAAGACGTCAGGGCATGTACCTTCATTTCTGGGAAGATTTTTGGTTACTAATTCAATCTCTCCAATTGTTGTAAGTCTAGTCAAATTTTCTATTTATTCTAGAGTCCATTTTGTCCTTCTAGGAATTTGCCTATTTCATGTAAGTTATCTAATTTGTTAGCATACTACTCTTCATAGAATCCCCATAACCCTTTTATTTGTAAGGTCAGTAGTGATGTCCCCTTTTCATTTCTGATTTTAGTAATTTGAGTCTTCTCTCTTTTTATTGCTTGGTCAAGCTACTTAAAAGTTTGTCAATCTTGTTCATCTTTTCAAGAAACCAGCTCTTGGTTTTGTTGGGTTTTTTATATATTTTTTTATTCTCTATTTCATTTATTTCCACTCTGATCTTTTTGTTTCCTTTTTTTTGCTTTAGTTTTAGTTTGTTTGCTTTTTTGTTTGCTTTAGTTTTAGTTTGCTCTTCTTTTGTGGTTTCCTATAGTGGAAGGTTAACTTATTGATTTAAACTCTTCCTTCTACTTTAATATAGATGTTTAAAGTTATAAATTTCAGTCTAAACATTGCTCTGTGCATATGTTGGGGTATCTTTTCCATGCTGTAAGGAGGTGGTTTAAAACTGTGCCTTTGCCTTCATTTTCTACTTGTGCAGATCCTCAAGGTCAGTAAGAGGTGAGAAATTATGGCCTTCTCAGGTCTTTCTTGAGCATGAGCAGAGCACTGCACCTGCACATGGCTTTCTAGGTTCCCAGGAATATGTTGGAGCTTTGCAACATGGACATCTCATTCTATATTTTTTTCCTTTTAATTTTTTTGGTCAGGCTCTTAGTATCTCCAACTCGTATAATTGCCTCATGCACCTGCAATGTTAAATAATTGACACTACTAGTTTTTGGCAAATGTCCTATAAGGATAAGGCTATTCACACAGAGTGAGCTCTGATTCAGGTAAAATAAGGACTAACCTTGATAAAGGAGTTTTTCAAGGAGTTAAAAGTTCAAATAGTGACAATGCTCTATTTGATGGAATAGAAAGGTTGGGATGGGATGGAAAGGTTGGGAGTTTCCAGTCCATTCTGCCCCTCCCCACTAGTGGCTGCCCAAGCTTCTGGTTTTCACAACTATCATAGTGTGAGGCCATTGGTTTTTAAGTCTACCTTGAACTGAGGGGAGTGGCATGGGAATAGGGCACATTAAAAGCCACCAAGCTCACTGTTCTTATTGATATTCAGCTGTTTTTCTTGAGTAAATGATCCTAGAATATTGCAAGCCTTTGGTTAGTTTCCAGAGTTCTGAATAAGTTGATTTTGACAATTTTTGTCATTGTTCTCTTGCTTTTATGGATGAGCAGATTGTCATAGGTCCTTACTACACCATTCTGGAAATGTTTCTACACAAGTGCATTTTTAGATTTCCACATTTATACAGAGTGTTTGGGGGTGTTATATTTTATTGTTCATTTTCAATTAATTGCATTTTGATCATGTGCCAAACATTAAATTATAGAAGCCAGATTAAAAAGTTAAAGGGAAACAGATAAAATTCATTTTAATAATATGTCTTATTTAGCACACTAGATCAAGAATGTTATAATTTCAATCTGTAATCAATATAAAAATTATTAATGAGATTTTTTTACCATACTAAGTCTTTGAAATGCTGTATGTGTTCATGTTTTTATGTTTTATTTAGTATGGTTGGCAAACAATAAACTGTATATGTGTAAAGAATATAGTATAGTGGGTTTTGTATTGTATATACCCATGAAAGCATCAATACAGTCAAACTAATAAAAATATCCTTCATTTCAAAAGTTTTCTCATGATTCCTTGCAATTACTTCCCTGGCTCACCTATCTCAAAGCAAGCACTGATACGCTCTCTGACACTAGAGATTAGTTTGCTTTTTCTCGAATTTTATATAAATGAAATCATATAGTATGTACTGTTTTATCTGGTTTTTTTCTCTCAGCACAATTATTTTAGCATTCATCCATGTTGTTGAGTACATCTATAGTTCACCCATTTTTGTTACTATTCTATTGTATGGATATGCCCCAAATGGTTTATCCACTGGCTTATTGGTGAATGCTATGGTCTGAATATGTGTCTCCCACCCAAATTCATGTGATGAAATTCTAATCCCTAATGTGACAGTATTAGGAGGAAGAGCCTTTAGGGAGTGATTAGGTCAGGAGAGCGGAGCCCTCATGAATGAGAGTAATGATCTTATAAAAGAGATCTAGAGAGCTCCCTTACTTCTACTGCCATGTGGAGATACAAAGAAAAGTCTGTAGCCCAGAGAGGGTCCTCACCCAACCATGCTGGCACTCTGATCTTGGACTTCCAGGTTCCAGAACCAAGAGAACCCAATATCTGTTGTTTATAAGCCACCAGGTTTATGGCATTTTGTTATAACAGCCCAAACAGACTAAAACAGTAGATATTTTGGTTGTTTTTAGTTTGGGCTATTACAAGTGAAACTATTAGAAACATTCATGTAGATAATTTTGTGTGGATATACGTTTTCATTCCTCTTGGGTAAATACATAGTAGTGAAATGGCTGAATCATATAGTATATGTTTGTTTAAGAAATAGCCAAACTGTGGTTGTATTATTTTACAATCCCACCAGAAGTATATGAGAGTTCCAGTTGCTACATATTCTCACCAATATATGGTCACTCTTTAATTAGAGACATTCTAATAGGTGTGCAGTGCTATATCATTTGGGTTTGATTTGTATTTCCTGAATGACAAATGATTTTGAGCATTTTTTTTCATGTGTTTATTTGCCATTCAAATATATGCTTTGGTAAAATGTTTGTCCAAATCTTCACCCATTTTTTATCGGGTTGTTTATTTTCTTATTATTGAGTTTTGAGAATTCTTTGTATAGTCTAGATGAAAGTCCTTTATCAGATAGGTGATTGGCAAATATGTTCTCCCAGTCTGTGACTAGTCTTTTCATTTCTTAACAGTGTTTGTTTTGTTTTATTTTGTTTTGTTTAATTTATTTTTGGCTGTGTTGGGTCTTCGTTGATGTGTGGGGGCTCTCTCTAGTTGTGGAGAGCAGAGGCTACTCTTAGTTGTGGTGTGCAGGCTTCTCACTGCGTTGGACTCTCTTGTGGTGGAGCACAAGTTCTAGGCACGTGGGCCTCAGCAGTTGCAGCAGGTGGGCTCAGTAGTTGTGGCTCGGGGGCTCTAGAGCACAGAGTCAGTAGCTGTGGCACACAGGCCCAGCCCCTCTGCAGCATGTGGGATCCTCCCGGACCAGGGCTCGAACCCATGTCCCCTACACTGGCAGGCGAATTCTTAACCACTGTGCCACCAGGGAAGTCCCTCTTAACAGTGTTGTTTGAAGATAAGAAGCTTTTAAAAATTTGATGAAATCTAATTTACCTTTTTAAAAAGTGTATTGTGTACTTGTTATGTCATAGAGGAACCTTTTGCCTAACAACATAAGGTTAGAAGATTTTCTCCTATGTTTTCTTCTAGATGTTTTTTAGGTTTAAATTTAGGTCTATGATCCATTTTAAGTTAATTTTTATATATGGCACAAAGTACAGATTGAAGCTATCTTTTTTTTTTTTGCATATGTATAGTCAATTCTTTTAGTGTTGTTTTGTTGAAAAACTATCCGTTCTCTGCTGAATTTTATTTTTCCCTTTGTTGACAATCAAATGACGGTATATATGTGGGTTTATTTCTTCATTTCATTGATCTATTTGCCTTATTGACACTAATATCACACTGTCTTGGTTTCTATAGCTTTATAATAAGTCTTCAAGTCAGGTAGTGTAAGTTACCTAACTTTGCTCTTTTTAAAAGTCGTTTTGGCTGATCTAAGTCATTTGCATTTCCATATGAGTTTTAGAATCACTTTGTCAATTACAACAAAAAGGCCTACTTGGATTTTGATTGTGATTACACTGTAACTATAGGTCAATTAGAGGAAAATTGACATTCTAACAATATTGTGTCTTCTGACCCATGGATATGGTATATCTCTCTATTTAGACATTCTCTAATTTCTCTTAGCTGTGTTTCACAGCTTTTCCAGTAGACAAGTTTTGCATATCTTTTTTCAACTATCCTTAGGTATTTTATATTTATGATGCTATTATATTTGGGTTTTTAATTTCACTTTTTTTTTCTTTTATAAAGAAATGCCATTGATTTTTGTATAGTAAGTGTATCCTGGTAACTTGCTAAACTTACTTTTTAATTTTGGTAGTTTTTTTTTTTTTCAATACCAAAGGATTTTCTATTTGGACAATCATGTTTGCATATAAATTAGTTTTACCACTTCTTTTACAATTTGAATGTTTTTAGTTTCTTTTTCTTGCCTTATTGCACTAGCTAAATCCCCCAGTATAATGTTGAAAAAATTGATGAGAGTGAATGTCCTTGCCTCATTCCTACTTGGGGGAAAAACGTTCAGTATTTTACCAGTAAGTATGATACTAGCTGTATGTTTTATGTAGATTCTCTCTAGCAGAGAAAGTTCTCTTTCAATCCTAATTTGCTAAGAGTTTATTTTTACTCTGAAGTGGATGTTGGATTTTATTAAGTAGGTTTGTTTTCATGTATTGTGAGATTATCAGAGATTATAATGCAGTTTTTTAAATAATTCTATTAATATGGTAAATTACATTGGTTTATTTCCTCAATTGCCATTTAAAGGATATCTCAATTTGTACTTCAGTTGTATCAATTATAGCTTCATTTTAAGTGTTCAATATCCCCATGTGAGTATTGGCTACTGTATTAGGCAGTGCTGCTCTCTATGTTCTTAGCCACTCTGCTTACTACTTTCTACAATTACCCAGAAAGCAACTCAGCCAGACTCCTTCCACCCAAAGAGCAGAAAACACACAATTTGAAACTTAACAGCTGTGTGAATTAGCTATTATTCTTTCTAAGTGACAGATTATAAAACTGAGATCCAAAAAGCTTGATGTCACACACATGCTTGTGAACGAAAAAGAGAGAAAGAGAACCTAAGGGATAAGTGTTCTTTTCATTACAGAATCTGCTTTCAATAGCTTTAGGAGGAAAACAAAAACAAAAAAAAATAAGTTCATTATAGACCAACACCTGAGAAAACAATAAATAACCTAGCAAGATGAAGAAAATCTTAAAAAGGCAGAGCCAAGCAGAATCAAAATGCTCAAAATCCCTTCTTGGTCAAAAAATAGGCCTGGCACCTGGGTTAGAGTCTTGTGAGGTGAGGTTGAAAAGAGAAGTGGGGTTGGGAGTGATGGCCTCTCTCTTATGGGCAGGGAAACAATCAGGAACCAAAGTCTAAGTTTTGGCCAAAGAAACAAGAGTAGTCTGGAAATGTCAAATTCAGGGCAGAAAGAAAGAACAGGATATGAAATAAATGATTATCAAAAGTAGTTAAACCGGGCTTCCCTGGTGGCACAGTGGTTGAGAGTCCGCCTGCCGATGCAGGGGACGCAGGTTCGTGCCCCGGTCCGGGAAGATCCCACATGCCGCGGAGCGGCTGGGCCCATGACCCATGGCCGCTGAGCCTGCGCCTCTGGAGCCTGTGCTCCGCAACAGGAGAGGTCACAACAGTGAGAGGCCCGCGTACTGCAAAAAAAAAAAAAAAGTAGTTAAACCACTTAAGCAAAATGGCTTATGATGTGGAAACAAGATTGCTGCCCCAAAGCAAGAGTAAACAAGAGGTAAAAGAGACTTTCACAAGGATCCTGCTGATGTGAGGGAGACATACAAGGGTACATTCACTGAGATGCATAAAGCTTCTAGACTTCATTGCATGTCTGCTGGAATTATTAATGCAGCTATAACAATTCCATAATAATTACATATAACAACTCCAAGTATAATATATAATAATATATACCATGGCATATAATTCCTAATAATTAATATTAATTATTAATAATTATTACAAACAGAAAAAGTTCTTTGTAGATCTGGAAACTCCCTAAACACACAATAAAGATAAGTGTGGATTCTTCCCACTTGATTTTTTAAAAAAATATTTATTTATTTGGCTGCACCAGGTCTGAGTTGCAGCATGTGGGATCTTCATTGATGCATGCAGAATCTTTAGTTGCGGCATGCGGGATCTAGTTCCCTGACCAGGGATCAAACCCAGGCCCCTTGCATTGGGAGAGCAGAGACTTAACCACTGGACCACCGGGGAAGTCCCAGACTTCATCTTAACTTCATCAGGTGGCTAGAGGTATTTCACTCCCACTGGAAAACCTAGTCCCACACCAGGACCAGGAACCAATCTTGTCCTTTATTATGAGGAATTTAAGGAACTCTAATGCAATAGCTCAGGTGACACCTCAGCTGCTAGCCCAGCTTTGCTCTTCTTCCAGGACTTGGGTTATTCTGCTTTATTCTTACTATTAATGATAACCCCAGAGTTCAAAAGATCTAAATCTCATGCCCTGTGGTCAGACCTCTCTTTGACAGCCTCCCTGTCTAAAAAGCTGTCTCAGCAGTGCCTTCACTCATAGTTCTTGTCTCTACGTATGACGGGAAGGCATTAAAATTTGAATTTTGGCTTTTGTTGTATAGTTAAGATTATTCATCTTTCAAATTTCTTATTGTGTACATTTTAGTAAGTTTTTAAAAAACAAATAATTTGTCCTCTTGATCCAAATGGTCACATTTTATTGACATGCAGTTATTTATAATATTTTATTAGCCTTTTAATGTCTATGGTAGCTATAGCAATGTCTACTTTTTATTTCAGTTATTGATAATTTTTCCTTTTCTCATTTTTGTTATTGGTCTTACTAGGTGTTTATCAATTTTATTAATCTTTCCAAAGAACCAACTTTTGGTTTTGTTAATGCTCTCAGTTGCATGTTCATTTTCCAATTCACTGATTTCTGCTCTTAACTTTCTTTTCTTCTACCTTTTTGGATTTAATTTGTTATCTTTAAAATAGGTTATTGGCATGGAGACTTAAATAACTGACTTTCAATCTTTTTTATTTTAATATTGAGCTTAAAGCTAAATTTTTGAAGCACTGTTTTAGTTGTATCCCACAAATTTTGTTATATTTTTGTTCTACTCAATTCAAAATATTTTACAATTTCCACTATGTTTTCTTCTTTCATCTGATTTTTGGAACTATTTTACTCAATTTCCCAAACTTTTGGGATTTAAAAATCATCTTCCTGTTATTGATTTTTAGTTTAATTTCATTGTGGTCAGAAAAAAATTTTGGATTACAAATTTGGTCCTTCATAATTTGTGAAGAATTGCTTTATAGCCCTGCATATAGTCTAATTTGGTAAATGTTCTATGTGTACTTGAGAAGAATATGTATTCTGCAGTAGTTGGGGGATGGAGTTCTGTATATGTTGAATAGGTCATACTGATCAACTATGTTGTACAGATCTTCTACATGCTAATTTTTTGTCAGTTTTATCTGTTACTCAGAGATGTGAATTGAAATCTCCAACTATCTTTATCTGTATCTCTTTATAGTTCTCTCAGTTTTTGCTTTGTATATTTTTGTTTGTTTGTTTGTTTTTGTTTTTGTTTTGCGGTACGCGGGCCTCTCACTGTTGTGGCCTCTCCTGTTGCGGAGCACAGGCTCCGGACGCGCAGGCCCAGCGGCCATGGCTCACGGGCCCAGCCGCTCCGCGGCATGTGGGATCTTCCCGTACCAGGGCACAAACCCGTGTCCCCTGCATCGGCAGGCGGACTCTCAATCACTGCGCCACCAGGGAAGCCCCTTTGTATATTTTTTGAAGCTACGTTTTAAAATGTGCCTAAGGGATTTCCCTGGCGGTCCAGTGGTTAGGGTTCTGGGATTCCACTGCTGGGGGCTCGGTTCGATCCCTGGTCCAGGAACTAAGGCCCCACAAGCCGCACAACCTAAATAAATAAATAAATAAATGAAAATAAATAAAAATGTCCTAAGATAACACAGCTAGTACGTGAAAAAGCTGAGACAAACTCAGGTCTGACTGGAAAGTATTCAATACAGTACTTTATAGTTCTCATCTCAGAATACTGACTGTAAATCATATCATTTAATTAAAATGATGTAAAAATTATAGAACTTTTTGAAACAAAAAATGATTTCAAAAAATCAAAAAATGTTAATCTAACTCATTAATTTGAATCATTCTTGGGCTAGGAAGAAATTGGCAAAGGAAAGACCAGTCACAGAGAATGTCTTTCTAAAATTCTACCTCTTCAATCTTCTGCTACTGGAAAATAATTTTGATTGAAGTTCTCAAGTTGCTTTCCCATTTCTCTTCATTTACACTGAAATCTCACAATAGGAAGTAGAGGAGTTCTTAAACTAAAAGACTGTGAAACTGACATTCATATAGAAGAATGGCTCCTTTCCAGGAGCTTAACTTTCTTCTCAAAACATTTTAATGAGCCACATGGTATAAGACAGCACATATCAAGAATCGTCACTATTCTCTCTTTCTTTCCTTAGTTCTTCCTTTCTTTCTTTTCGAAAGCATTGATAGCCTTTGACTCTCTTCTCCCTGTGTAGTATATGTCATATCCTACTGTGCATCCATCTGTCCTATTTCAATATAACTTCAGGAATAAAGAAATATTCAAGGGCCCAAAAACCATATGCTAGTGGGATTTTTGTTTCTATTTTGTTAATAAATACAATGGGGAAAGAAAAATGAAGAAAAATTCTAACTCATTTTTGTAAATACTTAACTAGAGAAATGTTTAGTGTTATAATTTTAAAATTGAAATATGACTGTACATTAGGTTTTGAGGACTTAGATCACAAAAAGGGCTGGGATGTGAAAGAAGGAAATAATATTGGAGAGATGTTCTGACTACCTTCCATCCTCAGAAAGCTAGTCCTGGGTTGGAAACAGAACACAGGTGATGAAAAATTAAAGGATTAGCCAAAAGAACCTCTTGCCCCCAAATGAACAGGCTAACAGGAAAATTAAAAGCTCTTTACTAGACGGGGCTTTGAAAATTGTCATTCAAAAGCAGGCTTTGGGGGGCTTCCCTGGTGGCGCGGTGGTTGAGAGTCCGCCTGCTGATGCAGGGGACACGGGTTCGTGCCCCGGTCCGGGAAGATCCCACATGCCGCGGAGCGGCTGGGCCCGTGAGCCATGGCCGCTGAGCCTGCGCGTCCGGAGCCTGTGCTCCGCAACGGGAGCGGCCACAACAGTGAGAGGCCCGCGTATCGCAAAAAAAAAAGCAGGCTTTGGATGCTCCAGATCTTCTGGCCAAATCCTAAATTCTGTACAAGAAATTCCTTCCTGATTTCCCTTTGAAAGAAATTATCCTGAGATAAAATTAGTCTGGGTCATCTGGAGGTATCTTCTTCTGTTTAGAAAAAAGAAAGAAATATGCCATTCCAAGACCAAAAAATTTAACTTTTGTATTATAAAAAAGACCATGTTTATTTTTCAAGTGAAACAGTGACCCCTAGTGGACAAAACACTTCGGTAAATAGAGCTAAATATTCTATTTCTGTCATTAAGAAAAAAATGATTTAAAAAATTTGTATCTTAAAAAAAAAACATTTGTATCTTAATAAATGTTTTTTCCCCCTAGATGCAGGTCAGTGGCAACTGATGGAAAAAATTTCTCACATTTATACTAAAAAGGCTCTCAGTGATTTGTGTGACCAGGGCCTTGGGCCCCATAGAGAGCTGTTCAGCAGGATATTAGGTAATCTCCAGCACCCGCAGAACTCATCTGGGCAAGGGAACAAGACCTGTTCCTAGCCACCTTTCTTCCCTCCATTAGAACTCTGATGGTGTGTTCTGATAATAGCCATACTTTGGAGGAGGCTCTGATCATACCCCTGCAGGGTATTTGGAAATCACAATGAAGTAATATTTCTTAGAGGCCAGGGATGGGGTCTAGTTAGAGTCCAGAATGGGAGAAGAGGATTAAAGTTAGAGTTCTAAGTAAGATGTGTGCACGAGGAAGAGGTGTTTCTTAATTCTATAGTTTAATAGACTAACGTAGAGCAAGTATAAGGCAAGCAAGCAAGCAAGCAAGCCATTGATAAGTTCTAAATTGCTTTGTTCTCTTTCAAGTTTAATCTTGTTAAGAAGTCCTAGAGAATTGCCCTGACCTTCTCTAGAACAGGACTGGTGTCTGTAGACACCTGGTCCTGATGACTAAAGAAAGCTCCCACTTGTTCAGTATCTACTCCAAGCAAGGCATTGTGCTAAGATCTTATGCACATTAAATCAGACCGTATTTAATACACACAATCCTGATGTGTTGGCATTTAAATCTCTTTTTACATATAAGAAAAATGAGGCTCAAAACAAGTTCCATAACTTAAGTAGCAGAATCAGAGATCAAATCTCAGTTATTTCCATTCTAAGTCCCGTTACCTTTTCAGTGTATATTGCCTCCTGCCACAGGGATAGAAGAAAAAGAAAATGGACACTGTTCTTCATTTCTTCTCTAGAAAACTGATGGAGCACTTTTACTGTTATCCTGAATTGAAAAATAACATATTTCCTCCCCTGCCTTGCACTACCAAATTTGGTATATTGTATATTTTTCAGCTTCAGGGGAGATTCACAATGATGCTGCTTCATTAGAACTTTAAAAACATCATCAGACTTTGATTTACCTTAGCAGAGAGATGAGAGTATGGCTACTGGAATCACTTGCTTAGATTTGAATCCTGGCTCACCTATTTATTTGCTGCATGACCTTGGCAAGTTACTTGACTTATCCGGGCCTCAGTTTCCTCATTTATAAATGGGATAATAATATCTAATTCATAGGTTGTTGTGAGGATTGAGTAAAGTGCTTAGAACAGTGCCTGGCACAGAGCAAGAGCTCAATACCATCATTATTGTCAACATTATTTCTAATAATATATTAAAAAGTAACAAGTTATTGCATTTAATTATTTAATAACTTTATTGAGGTATAATGTACATAATATAAATTCACCCATTTTTAACAGTACAATTCAATGATTTTTAGTAAGTGCACTAAATATTGCAACAATCACCACAATTCCATTTTAGAACATTTCCATCACCCCCAAAATGTCACTTGTCCCTTTTTATAGTTAATACCCACTCCCATCCTCAGCGCCAAACCACCACGGATCTGCTCTGTCTCTATAAATTTGCCTTTCCTGAACAGTTCGTATAAATGGAATCATACAATCTGTAGTCTTTGTGTTTGGCTTCTTTCACACAGCATGACGTTTCTGAGGCTCATCCATGCTGTAGCAGGTATTAGTAGTCTATTAGTTGCTGAGTACTATTCCATCGTATGAATATATACATCATATTTACCCACTCACCAGCTGATGAATGTTCAGGTTGTTGCCACTCTTGGGCTCTTCTGAATAATGCTGCTGTGAACATTCACATGCTAGTCTTTGTGTGGACAGATGCTTTCAGTTCTCTTGGGTAATATCTACGAGTGGAATTATTGGATTATATGGGAAATTTTTTAACATTTTCTTTTTTGACTGTACCCTGGGGCTTGCAAGATCTTAGTTCCGTGACCAAGGATTGAACCTGGGCCCTTGGCAGTGAGAGTGCGGAGTCCTAACCAGTGGACCACCAAGGAATTCCCTTAACTTTTTTAAAAAATAAATTTATTTATGTTTATTTTTGACTGCGTTGGGTCTTCGTTGCTGTACACAGGCTTTCTCCAGTTGTGATGAGGGGGCTACTGTTTGTTGCGGTGCGTGGACTTCTCATTGTGGTGGCTCCTCTTGTTGCCGAGCATGGGCTCTAGGCACGTGGGCTTCAGTAGTTGTAGAACGCAGGCTCTAGAGCACAGGCTCAGTAGTTGTGGCTCATGGGCTTAGTTTCTCCATGGCATGTGGGATCTTCCCGGATGAGGGACCGAACCCATGTCCCCTGCAATGGCAGGCAGATTCTTGACCACTGCGCCACAAGGGAAGTCCCCTCTTAACTCTTTAAGTAACTGCCAAATATACCTGTTCTTCCACTCAGTTTTAAATTGGGCTGCTTGGCCTCTTTTCAACGAGTTGCACAAAATGTCTCAATAAATTTTTAAGGATTATTTTACTCCAGTTTGATGGAAATCCATAGACTTCCCTTAGGTCAAGTTGGTTGATAATGTTTAAGATGATTATAACCTTGCCGATTTTCTGTCTAATTATTATTTTAGTTTTTGATAGTAGGATATTTAAGTCCCTAGTTATTATTGTTGAATTGTATTCCTTCCTTCAATTCTCTGTTTTTGCTTCATATATTTGGAGATCTATTGTTAAATACATAAACGTTTGTAATTATCTTCCTGATGGATTGATCATTTTATCATTACAGTATATCCCTTTTCTCCTATAGAAACTTTTTTTTTGGTTTTAAAATCTGTTTTGTCTGATATTATAGCCACTCCAGCTTTCTTATGGATATTTTTTGCATCATTTTACTTTCAACCTATTAAATCTATGAATCCAAACTGTATCTCTTACAGACGGCATGTAGTTGGATCCCATTTATTTATCTTATATCTCTGCCTTCTAACTGAAGTGCTTAATCCATTCACATTTAATGTGATTACTTGCTTGGTTAGATTTATGCCCACTATTTTTCTATTTGTTTCTTTATGTCTCATGTCATTATTGTTCCTCTGTTCAAACTTTATTGCCTTCTTTTGCATTAAACCAATATTCCTCAGCGTGCAATTTTAATTCCTTTGTTCACTTTTAAGCTTTTTGAGTTCTTTTCTTAATGGCTGCTCTAGGGCATATGGTATGTATCTTTATCACAATCTGCTTCAGGGTTATACTGACCAATTCCAGTAAAATATGCAAACTTGCTCTGATATACCTTCATTTGTCCCCTCCTCCTACACTGAGGGATGGATTGAGATAGATGGTCTCAAAGGTCCCAGATATTTTAAAGAGATAGAAAGTAAAAAGGGAAAATAAATGCTGTCTTTCAGGAAAAGAATACACAGAGAAAAGGCATGAATCAAGAAACAGCCTGTTTATTGGCATATAATGCAATAGAGACATGAGAAAAGAGATGACACAGGCCAGATCAATGAAGGACCTTGCTAAATCAACGGAGGAAGGGTTGGTAGGGCACAAATTATTTTATTTTATTTTATTATAAATTAATTAATTAATTTATGTCTGCGTTGGGTCTTCATTGCTGCAGGCAGGCTTTCTCTAGTTGCGGCAAGCAGGGGCTACTCTTCATTGCGGTGCATGGGCTTCTCATTGCGGTGGCTTGTCTGTGTTGCAGGGCATAGGCTCTAGGCATGTGGGCTTCAGTAGTTGTGGCACGTGGGCTCAGTAGTTGTGGCTCGCAGGCTCCAGAGCGCAGGCTCGGTAGTTGTGGGACACGGGCTTAGTTGCTCCGCGGCATGTGGAATATTCCCGGACCAGGCATCAAACCCGTGTCCCCTGCATTGGCAGGCGGATGCCTAACCAATGCGCCACCAGGGAAGTCCCACAAATTATTTTAAAATACAGTAAGTCCACTACATACAAACCTTCAAGCTGAGAACTTTCAAAGACGTGAACGAGCTTTCCCATGTCCCATCATGTAAGTTAGTTCACATTTCTGGCGTACATTGTCACATGCGTGCATCCTCTCCAAGTGGTTGTGCTTCTGTGTACTTTACAGTACAGCACTGTATACAGTAGCACAGTATCTTTATTTCAAGTCCAGGATGTCCGGAAGCAAGTGTAAGAGCAGGGATGATGTAGCAATCCAGTGCTACCGTGTCATCTATAATGAAAAAAAAGAGCTACTACCCAGACACCACTGGATTGTATTTTCAAGAGGGTGGATAGAACTGAATCCAGCAAGGAACCAGAACTTGTGCCATCAACGTCAGGCGTGAGTGAAATTGCAGCTTGTCCTCCACCTCCTGTTGCTGACAATCCTTCAGCTCTACCATCTCCCCCCTCCTCTCCCTCCTCCAGTCAGTAACTCTTCTTGCCTGTTCACTTGATGCCAGCCCCTGTATGCCAGCTGTTGTACCGTACTACTGTACTTTTCAAGGTACTGTACTGTAAGACTAAAAATGTTTTCTTATTTTTTGTGTTTGTTTGTTTTTTATGCATTATCTGTGTGAAAAGTATTATAAACCTATTATAGTATGGTACTATATAGCCGATTGTGTTAGCTGGGCACCTAGGCTAACTTTGTTGGACTTATGAACAAATTGGACTTACGGACGCACTCTCGGAAGGGAACTCGTTCGTATGTAGGGGACTTACTGTATTGAGAGACATGGTCACATTTGCATCCAGTCAGAGCACGCTAACAGCAATGTAGAGGATCAGTTTCAGGAAGGCACGATTGGTTCAGAGTTCTCTCAGTAATCCTCCTGAGTTTTTCTTGATTTCCCAACAGAGTTTCTGTGAATCCTCAGGTGGGGTCGAGCCCTTACACATTTTGTCTTTAGCTTGTAACCCTCTGAGGTGGTTAACCCCAACTATTAGGGACTCATTGTGTGCAAAGTCATGCAAGTCAATGCTCGCTCATTCAGAGGTCACCTACTGAGTTTGCATAGAATCACACCTATGGTATCTCTGTTTCATCCCTTCTCCCTGCTGTACTCTCATTTACTGGCTGATTAGTTCCTTCATATTATGGATGAAAAAAAAAAGAGAGAGAAAAAACTAGAGTGAGTATGCTTTTTCCCCCCCATAGTTTGAGTAAATAATGGAGGAGTAAGAGTTTTTAAAGTCAGAGTTCAAGTGACGTTCACGGCTATCAGTGTATTTTTACTAGTGATGTTCACGGCTATCAGTGTATTTTTACTAACCCTCACCCTAGTTTCTAGATTAGATTATAAATATCTCCTCTTTTCAATGTTCGTTAACTTTCTTGTCACGAGAACAGTCAGTTTAAAACATGTTAATAATTTTAATTAATAAGACACTTTTGTTTTATTAGGTTTATTTCAGATGAGACTATTTGGGCTCCTCAATTTCCCTCCAGAGGGGTAATTTTGAATAAAACTCACAGAGGCAGGAAATAGTAAATAATTGATAGTATCACTGTAAGCAGATAAGGTAGGGGCTCCCCAGAGAAAGAGAACCAGGCATGGCTCTCTTGACATAAGGGAAGCCATGTTTGGCCTAAGCCTGGGATCTAAGCCTGGCCACGATCCTTGTACTTGAACAGGTCTCAGTAATAATGCAAAGAGAAGTAATAATAAGAAAGATAATAAATCAGTTGTAAAGACTCCCAGTTCTCTTTCAATGGTAAAGTTTAGCCTGAAGCACTTTCTTGAGCTGTCTTGCAGAATTTAAACTCCCCTGGAGCCCTCAACCACCAGATTGACTGGAACCTAAGGGATGATGATGTTGACCTTTTCTGACCCTCATGACTTCAGTCAACTAAAGCTTGGACTCTGTCAACCTTTGCCCTGATTCTATAACGAATTCTCCTCTGCTCAAGCCCCTCATGAATATGCATGTACCACCAAAGCCCCATCATGAATATGCATGCACCCTTAGCTTAAAACTTCCCCAATTTTGCTGTTAGGGGAGACATTACTTTGGGAAAGACCCCTGGTGTTCTCCTTACTTGCTGCAAGTAATAAATCCTCCCTTCTCCCCATCTTTGGCTCCGTTGTGTCTTTTGGCTCAACACCCACCAAGAGGCAAACCCAGTTTCCGGGAAACATCACTACCCAAAAGTGCCAACTGAACTGATATATCTTAAAGGGAGATATCCAAGATAGTCTCTTGGTGATGAGTGACCTTTGTTGCAGGATGGGGGACCCCTCCCAAGGCCTGAGACTGGGCTCTTGTCTGACACTCAGAATTAATAGTCTGAGGAGACACGTGCTGACAAAGCAAAAGACTTTATTGGGAAGCGGCAACTGAGAGCAGTTGCCTGAGCCGAGAGCAGCAGGGTAAGGGAACGCAGGAAGACTGCTCTGTCACATGGCTCCCAGCCTCAGGTTTTACAGTAATGGGGTTAGTTTCCGAGTTGTCTCTGGCCAGTCATCTTGCTTGTGCCCATATTTGGTGTGACTCAGGGTCCTTCCTGATAGCGTGCATCTCTCAGCCAATTTGGATTCCAAAGCAAAGGTTTCTGGGAGGTTGGCAGGACATATTATGGGCTGGTGTTTCCTCCCTCCTTTTGGCCCCTCCTGAATTCTTCCACGTGGTGGTAGCTTGTTAGTTCCGTGTTCCTTATCGGGACCTCCTGTTGTGAGACAACTCATGCAAGTGGCCAGGGCGCTATCCTGCCTGGCCAGGGTGGGCAGTTTCAGTCAATGGTTCCCTAACATTTTGAAGCCTGTCGATCAAACTTGAAAATGTCATGAACCTAGAAGGGAAGCTAATATACTGGGTGGCAGTCTAGGGATCCAAAGAGACTAAGAAGTCCAAACGAGTGAGGAAAATAAGCAGTATGAACATTGTGCCAGTTAGGAATGAGTTTGGCTACATATAATAGAAAGCCTAAATTTATAATAGTTTAACCAAATATGAGTATTCATAAGAAGGAAGTGTGACAGTACTTCAAGCTCATCAGACAATGCCTGGAGGATGGTGTTGCTACTGTAGGACTCACAAACTGAGTCATGCTGTTCAAATGCCGCGAGGATGCTGAGGGGACTCCAAACCATGTCTATGAAAAATACTTGAAGAAAGTGGGGTGCTTATTCTGGAAAAAAGAAAAGATGCTTAAAGTACCATCTTGGGAAAGGAGAATCAGATTTTCTCTGTGCTACTCCAGAGGGCAAAAAAAAGACCAACTGGTAGATTGGCAAATTTCAGCTCAAATCTAGAAATTTTTAATGTTAGAACACTCCAGAAATAAAATAAGTTCGAGGTGATAACAAATTTCCCATAATAATAAAAATAATGGTGATGACTTACTGAGGATTAACAATGTACTAGGCACTATTCTAAGGGCTTTTCATGAATTAACTCATTTATCCTCAAAATTACCCTAGAAGAAACTGCTATTATCCTCGTTTCACAGATAAAGAACTGAATATATTTGCCCAAGGCCAGACAGAGAATTTTGACTGCTCTGTGTTCAAGCAGAGTCTTGTCGACTAATGGTAGGGGTGGAGTGGGGTGGAGGGTGTCACAGGCAGATCAAAGCCTGTCTAGGATGAGGTAACTTACGTGAGACTAATAGCTACATTTATTGAACATTTGCCATGTGTCAGGCAGTGGACTAAAAAGTTCACATACATTAAAAGAGATAATCCAGCAAAGCACCTGGCAGAGCACTGATTACATCATAAAGACTCAATTACTATTAATTGTTAGGATCACTTTTAATCCTCTCAGCAGTTACAGTAGATGAGTATTACTGTATTCACTTTGCTAATGGAGAAACTGAAGGCTTGAGAGACAAGTAAATTGTCCAAGGTCAGGTAGCAGTAAGCGCTAAAGCCAGCAAGTGAACTCAGATCTGCCTGAATGCTACAGCCCTATCCTTTCTACCACATCATGCCTTCACTAGGGCACCTACCCTTCCACCGGAAATTTTATGGTTCTGTGAAACCAGAAAGCAGGTAAGTTCAACTTAAAAAAAATAGTCTAGGGAATTCCCTGGCAGTCCAGTGGTTAGGGCTTCACACTTCCACTGCAGGGGGCACGGGTTCGATCCCTAGTCGGGGAACTAAGATCTCGCATGCCACACAGCCAAAAAAAAAAAAAAGTCTATGCAAACTTAATTATCAATAAATCTTACAAATCAGTAGATTATTAGCTATTTGAAGTTAAATCTGATATAATAAGTACATATCAGAAGTGCAACGTAATGAGATTGGTTTTATTTTTAAAGTTTCACACCCACTTATCTCCCAGCTAAAGACAATTTTCCTGGCTCTTCTCTTTACAAGTTCCACCCAGAAATTTCTAGGTGCCAATAAATGAAGAGAAACTCCAAGCTGGAATAGTGATGATCATGAATTAAAGCCAAACGGCCCTCAAGGATCAGAACTGGATATTGGCTTAAGGGGCCAGGGTCTAAAAGCCCATGAGGAAAGAGGGCTTGAGACCACCACCACGGATACAGACTCCTGTTCAGGGCAGAACACGAGATGAGCTCTCTGCAGAAAGCTAGCACCAGGAAAAGCCGTTCTGTCTGTGAAACAAGGAGAAGAAAAACTCCACCCACTGATGTGTGTGTAGAGACATGCATAGAAATAGGCTAACAGGCTGGGCCATGGGTGGAAAAGGAGTCACCAAGAGAAATCTGAACCCAAAGCCTCTGCAGGCAGTGGCTGTGGGTACATATTTCTACTGTCTTCAAGGGGACAACATCCAAAGCCCCCCAAACAAAAACATCATAAAGAACCAGTGACATCTGTAGGGTCCTAGCAGAACCAAATAAAAAATAATTCAGTAAGGACCTCTTAATAATCCAGAGCACATAGAATTCACACAATAAATAACTGAGGATGAACTCACTGTCAAAAATTAGACAGAAAACATCTATGCAAGAAAATCAGCAGATCCAACAAATAACATATAACAAACAGCCAGACACTGAGGTGACCGAGCTGTCTGAAAGTCTAGTTATGTTCTTCTCAGAAAACAAGTGAAACTCTAAGGAGGGGAAAAAAAAGAAAAAAAGACATGTCAATGAAAATTCAATTAACTATCAAGAAGAGATAAAGGGAATTTTATTCAAGCCAAATGGAGGATTATAACCCGGGAAGCAGATTCTCAGAAAGCTCTGAGAACTGTTCCACCTGTTTGAAGTCGAAAGTATAGTCATGTACATTTTTGAAACAAAAGATTGTACATCAAAATGACATAGTGATACTTTACATAAAGTTCACTAAGGGTACATAGTCCAGGGAAGCACATAAAGTGAGCAGCAAGTCACCATGACACCCCATGGAGCTGGGAAAGGACACTATTCTTCTAGGAAGTTACATCGTTAGCACTCCCATCTTTGAGGAGCTCTGGTTAATGTGTAATGCAGATACACACTGTACATTAGGGAGGGAGGAGGCCCAAACAAGCACACACAGAGAATTTTATGTTTAAGTTTTTCTTGTCCTGCCATAAAATATCAATTTTATTTCACCAGACATCATGAAAAAAGAGAGGAAACAAGAGATGTGAGGAAACATCATCCAGAAGGTGGCGCAGAGAAAAAAAAAACAGTATACAAAAGAGAATCTAAGAAATATGAAAAACAGAATGAGAAGCTCCAACATGAACCTGGTAAAAACTTCAGGAGGAGGGGCTTCCCTGGTGGCGCAGTGGTTGAGAGTCCGCCTGCCAATGCAGGGGACACGGGTTCGAGCCCTGGTCCAGGAAGATCCCACAAGCCACGGAGCAACTAGGCCCGTGCACCACAACTACTGAGCCTGCGCTCTAGAGCCCATGAGCCACAACTGCTGAGCCCATGTGCCACAACTACTGAAGCCCGTGCGCCTAGATCCCATGCTCCACAACAAGAGAAGCCACCGCAATGAGAAGCCCGTGCACCACAGTGAAGAGTGGCCCTGCTCGCCACAGCTAAAGAGCCCACGTGCATCAACGAAGACACAACACAGCAAAAAAAAAAAAAAAGAAAAAAAAAAGATGATGGCAGAGAACTCTCCTAAACATGAATCCTAAGATTGAAAAACACCAAAGAATCTTAATCAGAATAAATAGGAGCAAATCAACAGGAAGGCACACTGAAGGTAAACTGTAGGAATCAAAGGTAATGAGGGAACTCCCCGATGGCCCAGTGGTTAGGACTCCTCGCTCTCACTGCCAAGGGCCCGGGTTTAATTCCTGGTCGGGGAACAGATTACTAAAAAAAGAAGAAGAATCAGATTGACATGGACTTCTCATCAGTAGGTTTTTTATTAGCAATTATAAGATCCAGAAACAAATGGAATGTTAAGAGAAACAAAGCTCACTGAAGTTAGATATCAACAGCTACAACCCTCAGACACCAGAATGGGGGATAGCTACTAAATAGCTCCTGCTCTTTATCGTGTCTCTCTGGACAGCAGAGTTTTTGAAGAGGGCCAGTGAGAATAAAGTTTCCGTTAAGAAGAAAACAAGTAGCAAAATAAAGTTATTATATCCTTGTGTTGCTCTTTGAAAAATTGTGGCAAATCTTTCTGCACAGGGCCAGACACCTCTGCAAACTATCAAACCATGTTCTATAGAACTGTATGATACCCTTAGGGACCTTTCATTTATCAGACAGCTTCTCCCTTATTTAACACCCTTCTTTCTCTCTCATCACCTGTCGATTAGGAACTTTCTTATACACCTTAGAAATGCTCCTCTACAATATTGCCTTTTGTTTTCCAAAAAAACTTTGCCTCAAAAGGGAAACACCTGTATTTGTTTTTCTGATTATAAAAGCAAAAGACACTCATTGTGGGGGCGGGGGGAAGGAAAAGAAATGAGAAATGTACACGGAGTGGTCAACTTTGAACACATCACAAAATCAGATATACAAAAATACAGCATTCCTTATTTTCTGCGACTGACTCACTGTTCCTCTACAGTTCTCATTCCACAGATGGAGGGTGAACGTGGAGTAGGAGTGTAAACCTGCTAATTAAAGGTATCTCAGTTTCTTCCTCGAAGGCCTTACATTTCAGGTAAGTGTTTTGGGGCAATCCTCTGAATCTACCCCTAAACTCTCAGAATTTAACTCTCCTACAGAATTTTAACTTTTTTTTTTTTTTTTTTTCTGCAGTACGCGGGCCTCTCACTGTTGTGGCCTCTCCCGTTGCAGAGCACAGGCTCCGGACGCGCAGGCTCAGCGGCCATGGCTCACGGGCCCAGCCGCTCCGCGGCATGTGGGATCTTCCCGGACCGGGGCACGAACCCGCGTCCCCTGCATCGGCAGGCGGACTCTCACCCACTGCGCCACCAGGGAAGCCCGGATTTTAACTTTTGTATCTATTTATTCCATTCCCAGTCTTAGTGTCAGTGGTGAGGGTCCTAATCCTAGGTCAAGGACATTGGGGGAATAATGATATTTTCAGAAATGCAAAGACTCAGAAAACAAAGCTATAGAACAAAACTCCTTTGCGTCTTTCTTATGAAGGAACTGGAGAATGTGCTCCCCTAAAACAAAGTATAACCAAAAACGAAAATGAAACAGGAGATCTATGGCAATTGAGAGGTGAAGGATGACAGTGAAGGGAAATTCCAGGATGACAGTTGTCACCAGGCACATGGGCAAACCAAATCAGACAGGCGTAGAACACAGGCACCATTTCTTGGAAGAGGAAACCAATAGAATATTTGATGCATCAGAACCTCTTGAAAGGAGGTTCACACAGCTGTCAAAGAACTTGGGGCTGAATTACTGATAAGTACATGGAAAACTAAGCCAATTAAAAAGCAGGGCAATTATTAATTCCAGGGAAAAGAAATGCGTGTTCAAGATAAGAAGATAATCATAGTATACTACTTGTCTCAGTTGTAAATTCTATTTACATGATCATAATTATGCAAACCCTTAATATTGATCTAAGCAAAATTTTGATAGAACAAAATTTGGAGGTGGTGGGACAGACGAGGATGGAAGGAAGGGAAGGGTGAGTACCGGTGTGGTGGGTAAAGGTAGAGCAAGGAGAGTTGGGTCCCCATCTTCCACAGTAAGTTTACAAATAAATAGTAGTTTATAAAACTGAAAAATCAAAGAAATATCAATTAAGCATGTTATTTAGAGACATGGCAGTAAACATAAAAATAATCAGGTACGAAAGATGAAAGTGGTTGCCTCTGAAGAGTGGGTAATGGGGAGAAGCAGGGCAGGGTATTGATGTTCCTCTTAACAAAACTTGCTGAATTACTTGACTCTTTAAACAAAGTGCATACATAATGCTGACAATGATTTTTTAAAAAAGCTTCATTAAAGCTTCATTTTTATCTGGTTTTATAAAACGTCTCCATTTACTGAATCTTGTAGATTTTTGTGGACACATTTTTCACACTAGACACACATTGTCCTGTTTTGGATTACACTAATGCTTTCAAGTAATCCATATCTAGAAGTAAAGTAAACAGAGACGTAATTTCTTCATGAACAGATTTGAAGTCATGATTGTAAATATTCACATTGCCAGGCAGAGTAAATCCTGAGTAGATCTTGGATAAGAGGTGTTCTAGTTTTGATTAGCGGTGGAAATAAAGTAGGATATCTTTTCTTGATTTCTCAGTACAGTGTATTTCCAAAACAACGAAACAAAAAAGCATTTGAGGTATAGAGAATGGTGGGACTTATCAGTATAGAGGTTTGTTCTCCTTAAGCATAAGAATCACCATTTCAAACTGAACACTAAGAGTTCATATTTTTCCTATACTTACAAATATAATAGCAAGCCATTGTATTTACCTGATACACACACACACACACACACACACACGTAGGTTCACTTAAACATACATATGCTGGTAGTGTGAATAACTTTTTAAACTTTTAATTTTGATATAATTACACATTTACTAAAAAGTTGCAAGAACAGTATAAGGAACTCCATATACCCACCAAACTCACAAATTGTTTATATTTTGCACCATTTATCATTCTTTCTCTCTCTCTCACTCTGATACATATTTATTTATTTGTTTGTGTGTACGCTTGCCTGCATATATATATGTATATATATTCTTTCTGAACCATTTAAAATTAAGTTGGGGAATTCCATGGCAGTCCAGTGGTTAGGACTCCAGGCTCTCACTGCTGAGGGCCCAGGTTCAATCCCTGTTCAGGGAAGTAAACTCCCATAAGCTGTGTGGTGTGGAAATGAAATGAAATAAAATAAAATAACTTCTTAAAAAATTGTTACCAGGTAGAGAGGGCAACTGTGCCTTCACCCCTAAACACTTTTGTATTTTCTAAGAACAAGAACATTCTCTTATATAACCAGTACCATGACCTAAATCAGAAAGTTTAATATTGGTACTATACTATTTTTTAATCTGAAGTTCATCTTTAAATTTCATCAATTGTCCAAATAATATGCTTCATAACAATTTCTTTTTCCTTGTCCAGGATTCAACCCAGGATTCCATATTGTTTTTAGATGTGATGATTTGTTGGTCTCTTTTAATCTGGAACACTTCCTCAATGTTGAGAGTATAAGCCGGATATTTTGTAGAAAGTCATTCAAGTTGAATTTGTCTGATGTTTCATCATAATTAGATTCAGGTTATGCATTTTTGGGAAGAATAACATAGAAGCGATGCTATATTTTTCTTAGAGCATCATATCAGGAGACACGTGATGTCAGATTGTCCCAACACTGCTAATTAGCTATAATCACAAGGTAGTGGCCATGAGATGTTTCCACTGTAAAGTTAATATTTTCCCCTATGTAAATAGTAATTTCTGTGGAAGTACTGATACTATGTAAATATTCTGTGTCATATTTTTACCAATTAGTTTTAACATCCACTAATGATATCTAACTCTATAATTTCTTCTATATTTTTTAGTTAGCATTCTATTGTAAGTAAAATCTTTCCCTTCTTTCTTACTCATTTATTCATATCAATAAGGATTTATGGAATCTTATTTTATTCAATGGATTATACTCCATTTCTATCATGTATCATAATGCTCAAATTGTCCTAAATTTAGGTAGTGAGAGAACCTTCAAGCTAGATCCTTTATGCCTTTAGACACATTCTAATCATTCTTTAAGCACTTGTCTAATTTCTGGTACAAAGATATGCTATGCTCATCTTGTACATTCCCTACTTCAAGAGGAAAATACAGGAATAAAATCTGGGTGCTAGGTGTGCTCACTGTTATTGGTGTGTCATTGTTTCTCAGGCCCTCTCAGCAGACAAAGCTAAAAAAAAATGTATATACCCATACATTAATAGACATATTTGACAACTGCATATACCCATTTAACACACTCCTAAAAACATTTCCATTATCCGAGAAATTTCTCTCATGTTCCTTCCCAGTCAATCCCAATCAATTCCCATCCCAATACCATCCAGGGGCAACCTCTGTCCTGATTTTTTCCATTATATATTAGTTTTGCCTGTTCTAGAACCACATGTAAATGAATCATATTTTATGTACTATTTTTGGTCTAGCTTCTTTCATTCAGTGTAATATTTTTGAGATTCGGGCAAGTTGATTCATGTATCAGTAGTTTGTTTCATTTTATTACTGAATAATATTCCATTGTCTAAATATACCAGTATTTGTTTTGTAGTGTTTGGGTTAGAGGTCATGCACAGCTTTTTTAAAATTTATTCTTAAGTATTTTATGCTATTGTAAATAGAATTGTTTTCACTTCATTTTCACGTTGTATTTCCAATATTATTGATTTGTAAATTTTGACTCTGTATTCTACGATCTTGGGAGTATCAGATCTGGGAGTTGTATTGCAGATTCTCAGATTTCCAACTTTTTCATTAACTGTGAAGGGTAACAATTTTACTTCTTCCTTTCCTGTCTGTATTCCTTTTCTTTTTCTTGCATTGGTTAAGATCTCCAACACAATGGTGAATTAAAATATTGAGAAAGGACATCCTTGCCTTGTTGCTGAACTTAGAAAAAAATAATTTAATACTTTACTGTTCATATAAGGTTAGCTCTAAGTTTTTTGTAGCTGATCCTATTTTTCCAGCTTGTTAAAGTAGAAATTTAGATCACTGATTTTATTTAAGATTTTATTTTAAAACTTTCCAGAAGTACAGAAAAGTTGAAAGAATAATACAATGATTATCCAAATGCCCACCATCTGGAATCTACATGAACATTTTACTCTACTTACTTTATCACATGTCTATCCAAATATTCATCCCTTTAGCCATTAATCCATTTTATTTTGATGATACATTTCAAAGTAAGTCACAGACATCATTTCATTTGCCCAAAATACTTCTGCATGCATATCATTAACTAGATTCAATATTTGTTTATGGTTCCTTTTTAAAATTTTAAGATAAAGTTTACACACAATGAAATATACATATCTTAATTGTGCCATTTGTTGAGTATGAACAAGCACAAACTTCTTCTAAGATAGGAAACACTAGTACCTCCCCAGGAGGTTCCCTTGTGTTACTTCTTAGTAAATCCCTGCTCCTACCTGTAAAGAAATATTAAAAAAAATTTATTCCACATTTGATTAGTTTTTTCTAATCTATAACTTTATATAAATAGAATCACGCTACATTCTGTTTTGTGTATGGCTTCTTACAGTCAGCACAATGGTTTTGATTTTCATGAATTTAAAACTTTTTTTCTTGCCTTATGGCAATAGCTAGTTTTCCTTAATAGAAGTAGTGAGAGTGGGCATCAGTACCTTGTTCCCACTCTTAGGGAGAAATTATTCAATAATTCACCAATAAGTATGATGATAGCTGTAAAAATTTCACAGATGCTTAGATTGCTGAAAAGTTTTAATCATGAATGGATGCTGAATCTGTGTAATGCTTTCTGTTTCTCTTGGAATGATGAGGTGGTTTTTATCTTTTATTCTGTTCATGTGGTGAATTACATTGAGTAACTTTTGAATGTCAACCCAACCTTACATTCTGGAGATACAAACTATTTGATCATGTTGTATTGACCTTTTATATACTGCTGAATTTGATTTGCTAACATTTTGTTAAGGATTTTTTTTTTGCCTATGTTTATGAACAGTATTGGTCTATATTTTTTCCTCCCTTCCTCTCTTCCCTGCTACTTGTTCTATAAATTACCAAAAAAGACATGCTGAACTTCCAACTGTAATTGTAGGTTTGCCTGTTTCTTCTTTCTGTTGTTAGTTTTTCCTTCAGGTATTTTGAAGTTTTGCTATTACCTGTGTACACATTTAGTACTTTTTATGCCTTCTTGATGAATTGACTCATCTATCATTATGAGATATCCTCTTTATCTCTGCTAATATTCCTCATCTTGAAGTCTTCTTTAGCTTATATTAATTGATAATCCAGCTTTTTGACAATTCACAATTTCATGGTATAATTTTTTCCACTAAAAATTTTAACCTATGTCTTTTATTTTATTTTTATTTTTAAATTAATTTTTATAGGAGTATAGTTGCTTTACAATATTGTGTTAGTTTCTGCTGTACAGCAAAGTGAGTCAGTTATACATATATAACTGATATATGTATATCCGCTCTTTTTTAGATTCCCTTCCCAATTAGGTCACCACAGAGCATTGAGTAGAGTTCCCTGTGCTATACAGTAGGTTCTCATTAGTTACCCATTTTATATAAGGTAATGTATATATGTCAATCTCAATCTCCCAATTCATCCCACCCCCCATCCCCCCTTGGTAAACTTAAGTTTGTTTTCTACATCTGTGACTCTATTTCTGCTTTGCAAATAAGTTCTGTACCATTTTTCTAGATTCCACATTTAAGCAATATTATACAATATTTCTCTTTCCCTTTCTGACTTACTTCACTCTGTATGACAATCTCTAGGTCCATCCATATCACTGCAAATGGCGTTATTTCATTCCTTTTCATGGCTGGGTAATTTTCCATTGTATATATGTACCACATATTCTTTATCCATTCATCTGTTGATGGACATTTAGGTTGCTTCTATGTCCTGGCTATTGAAAATAGTGCTGCAATGAACATCAGGGTGCATGCATCCTCTCAAATTATGGTTTTCTCTGGATATATGCCCAGTAGTCGGATTGCTGGGTCATATAGTAGTTCTATTTGTAGTTTTTTAAGGAACCTCCATACTGTTCTCCACAGTGGCTGTATCAATTTACATTCCCACAAACAGTGTAGGAGGATTCCCTATGCTCCACACCCTCTCCAGCATTTATTGTTTGTAGACTTTTTGATCATGGCCATTCTGACCGGTGTGAGATGAAACCTCATTGTAGTTTTGATTTGCATTTCTCTAATAATTCGTGATGCTGAACATCTTTTCAGGTATTTTTTGGCTATCTGTATGTCTTCTTTGGAGAAATGTCTATTTAGATCTTCTGCCCATTTTTAGATTGGGTTGTTTTTTTGTTTTGTTTGGCAGCACCACGCAGCATGCGGGATCTTAGTTCCCTGAGCAGGGATCAAACCTGTGCCCTCTGCAGTGGAAGTGCAGATTCTTAACCACTGGACTGCCAGGGAAGTCCCAGGGTTGTTTGTTTTTTTGACATAGAGCTGCATGAGCTGTTTGTATATTTTGGAAATTAATCCCTTGTCAGTTGCTTTGTTTGCAAATATTTTCTCCCATTTTGAGGGTTGTCTTTTCGTTTTGTTTATAGTTTTCTTTGCTGTGCAAAAGTTTTTAAGTTAATTAGGTCTCATTTGTTTATTTTTTGCTTTTATTTTCATTACTCTAGGCAGTGGATCAGAAAAGATCTTGCTGTGATTTATGTCAAAGAGTGTTCTGCCTATGTTTTCCTTTAAGAGTTTTATAGTATCCAGCCTTACATCTAGGTCTTTTATCCATTTTGGGTTTATTTTTGTGTATGATGTTAGAGAATGTTCTAATTTCATTCTTTTACCTGTAGCTGTCCAGTTTTCCCAGCACCTCTTATTGAAGAGACTGTCATTTCTCCATTGTATATTCTTGCCTCCTTTGTCATAGATTAATTGACCATAGGTGCGTCAGTTTACCTCTGGACTTTCTATCCTGTTCCATTGCTCTATATTTCTGTTTTTGTGCCAGTACCATACTGTCTTGATTACTGTAGCTTTGTAATATAATCTGAAGTTAGGGAGCCTGATTCCTTCAGCTCTGTTCTTCTTTCTCAAGATTGCTTTGGCTATTTGGGGTCTTTTTTGTTTCCATACAAATTGTAAAATTTTTTGTTCTAATTCCGTGAAAAATGCCATTGATAATTTGATAGGGATTGCATTGAATCTGTAGATTGCTTTGGGTAGTATAGTCATTTTCACAATATTGATTCTTCTAATCCAAAAGCAGGGTATATCTCTCCATCTGTTTGTGTCATCTTTGATTTCTTTCATCAGTGTCTTATAGTTTTTTGAGTACAGGTCTTTTGCCTCCTTAGGTAGGTTTATTCCTAGGTATTTTATTCTTTTTGATGTGATGGTAAATGGGATTGTTTCCTTAATTTCTCTTTCTGATCTTTCATAGGAATGCAAGAGATTTCTCTGTCTTAATTTTGTATCCTGTAACTTTACCAAATTCATTGATGAGCTCTAGTAGTTTTCTGGTAGCATCTTTAGGATTTTCTATGTATAGTATCATGTCATCTGCAAATGGTGACAAGTTTACTTCTTCTTTTCTAATTTGGATTCACTTTATTTCTTTTTCTTCTCTGATAGCCATGGCTAGGACTTCCAAAACTATGTTGAATAAAAGTGGCGAGAGTGGACATCCTTGTTTTGTTCCTGATCTTTGAGGAAATGCTTTCAGCTTTTCACCATTGAGTATGATGTTAGCTGTAGGTTTTTCGTATATGGCCTTTATTATATGGAGGTAGGTTCCTTCTAAGTCCACTTCCTGGACAGTTTGTAACATAAATCGGTGTTGACTTTTGTCAAAAGCTTTTTCTGCATCTTTTGAGATGATCATATGGTTTTTATTCTTCAGTTTGATAATGTGGTGTATCACATTGATTGATTTGTGTATATTGAAGAATCCTTGCATCCCTGGGATAGATCCCACTTGATCAGGGTGTATGCTCCTTTTAACATGCTGTTGGATTCTGTTTGCTAGTATTTCGTTGAGGATTTTTGCATCTATGTTCATCAGTGATATTATGTCTTTTATTTTATTTTTTTAAGATTTTTTTTTGATGTGGACCATTTTTAAAGTCTTTATTGAATTTGTTACAATATTACTTCTGTTTTATGTTTTGGTTTATTGGCCCCAAGGTATGTGGAATCTTAGCTCCCCGACCAGCGATTGAATCTGCACCCTCTGCATTGGAAGGTTAAGTCTTGACCACTGGACTGCCAGGGAAGTCCCTATGTCTATTTTTTTTTTTTTTTTTGTAGTACGTGGGCCTCTCACTGTTGTGGCCTCTCCCATCGCAGAGCACAGGCTCCGGACGCGCAGGCTCAGCGGCCATGGCTCATGGGCCTAGCCGCTCTGTGGCATGTGGGATCTTCCCGGACCGGGGCACGAACCCGTGTCCCCTGCATCGGCAGGCGGGCTCTCAACCACTGCACCACTAGGGAAGCCCTGTTTTTTTTTTTTTAACATCTTTATTGGAGTATAATTGCTTTACAATGGTGTGTTAGTTTCTGCTTTATAACAAAGTGAATCAGTTATACATATATATATATCCCCATATCTATTCCCTCTTGTGTCTCCCTCCCTCCTCTATGTCTTTTATTTTAAATGAGTTTCTAATAGATGCATATATTTTGGTCTAAGCAATCTTTGCCCTTTAATTGGAGTGTTTAGTCCATTTACATTTAATAGAATAATTGATATGATTGGGTTTAAGTCTATTATTTTGATATTTCTTTTCTATTTGTCTCATCTGTTCTTTGGCCTTTTGTTTCCTCTTTTCCTATCTTCTTTTGTTTTGAATATTTTTAATATTCTATTTTATCCTTTATATTGGATTTTTAACTGTACTTCTGTTCTGAGTTTGGTATTTTTAACTTATCCCAGTCTACCTTCAAATAATATTATACCACTTCACATATAATGTAATAACCTTACAAAGGCATGCCTCCACTCTCCCTTTCCTGTCTTTGTGCATCATCATACTTTTTACTTCCACATATATTATAGGCCTACAATACTTTATTATTTTTGTCTTATATTTAAATAATCAATACTTTAAAAAAATTAAATAAAACAAGAAAAAATCTCTCATATATAGCTACATATTTACCTTTTATGGCACTCTTCATGCTTTTGTGAAATCCAAATTTCTACACTATATTATATTTCTTTAAGTCCGCTCATGATGTATTTTCTTGGCCTTTGTTTGTCTTAAAACATCTTTATTATGCCTTTGAAGTTTGAATAATATTTTTGCCAAATATGGATGCTACATGGTAGAGACTCTGGAGGGTGCTGAATGTTGTTCCATCAGGCAGTTACCACAGCTAGACTCAAATTCCAAACTCTGTCCCCACTGTGGTTGACAGCAACAGTAATCATTGCTTAGATCTTTTAGCCTGTTCTTTTTTTTTTTTTTTAAGCTTGCTTTTACCTGTGCCACTTGGAGTCTCCCTCATGAATGTACAGAATGGAAGTGAAAGATTTCGGCAGAATTTATATGCAGAATTCACTACTCTCCCTTCGTGGTTTTCTGCTTTCCAGGATTTTCCCTTTTACTTTTTTTTGGCTGCATTGGGACTTCATTGCTATGCATGGGCTTTCTCCAGTTGCAGCAAGCGGGGCTACTCTTCATTGTGGTGCATGGGCTTGTCATTGTGGTGGCTTCTCTTGTTGCAGAGCACGGGCTCTAGGCGTGCGGGCTTCAGTAGTTGCAGCATGTGGGCTCAGTAGGTGTGGCACACGGGCCCTAGAGAGTGCAGGCTTCAGTAATTGCAGCGCATGGGTTCAGTAGTTGTGGTGCACGGACTTAGTTGCTCCACAGCATGTGGGATCTTCCCAGACCAGGGATCAAACCTGTGTCCCCTGCATTGCCAGGCAGATCTAACCACCATGCCACCAGGGAAGTCCCTCCCCTTTACTTTTCAGCCATTCTGACAGTGCCAAACACGAGCTTTTTTGCTTGAGTTCTAGTTACTCCATTCAGCCTGGACTAGAGAGGCCCACAGAAGAAAAGCCATTAAAATTGCAGATATATTTCAGTGACTTTCCCTTCTTTTCAGGATTGACTTCTCTCTAGTTTCTAGAAGCTTTTGGTCACTCTCCAGGGCTTCCAAATAAGTATTAATTATATTTTATCTAGGGTTGAAAATTGTTATCCATGGAAGGGTTGGCCTAACTTGAACTACTCTACCATTACCAGAACAGTAATATGGATAACCAAAAATTATAATTAGTTTCTTTGAATCTTTCAAATTTGAGGTCCTGAGACTAAATATACCAATTTGTATGACTATTATAAGTAGAAGATATTAACCATACTTTGACATGTTTCCATTACTAATGATTTACCTTCTGGGAATTCATAGGAAGTACAGTTCCTCATGATTTTTGTTCTGAATTTTAAGACTGTCCTCTGTTCTGACAAAGTGCTCTGTTAAAGCAGTCAGGCACAAATTCCTTCAGCTGTGAATCATCCTTCTCATCATAAGTGTCATGATGTAGCTTACCTATTTTCTCCCTTTGTTAGATAAAGGAGAATTTCTTACTGTCTTCCAGAACAGCTCTATTTTTGTTAGTTTTATATGCTGGGCCACTGTACACAATTTTGTTTAAAGGAAGTGTGCCGGGAACTAGAACAAAAAATTTCACAATTTGTAAGGAAACACAAAAGACCCCGAAGAGCCAAAGCAATCTTGAGAATGAAAAATGGAGCTCAAGGAATCAGGCTCCCTGGCTTCAGACTATACTACAAAGCTATAGTAATCAAGACAGTATGGTACTGGCACAAAAACAGAAAGATAGATCAATGGAACAGGATAGAAAGCCCAGAGATAAACCCACACACATATGGTCACCTTATCTTTGATAAAGGAGGCAGGAATGTACAGTGGAGAAAGGACAGCCTCTTCAATAAGTGGTGCTGGGAAAACTGGACAGGTACATGTAAAAGTATGAGATTAGATTACTCCCTAACACCATACACAAAAATAAGCTCAAAATGGATTAAAGACCTAAATGTAAGGCCAAAAACTATCAAACTCTTAGAGGAAAACATAGGCAGTAGACTCTATGACATAAATTACAGCAAGATCCTTTTTGACCCACCTCCTAGAGAAATGGAAATAAAAACAAAAATAAACAAATGGGACCTAATGAAAGCTTTTGATTGTGAAATAAAAAAAATTGTGAAAAGCTTTGAATGAAAAGCTTCAAAGCTTTTGCACAGCAAAGGAAACCACAAACAAGACCAAAAGACAACCCTCAGAATGGGAGAAAATATTTGCAAATGAAGCAACTGACAAAGGATTAATCTCCAAAATTTATAAGCAGCTCATGCAGCTCAATAACAAAAAAACAACCCAATCCAAAAATGGGCAGAAGACCTAAATAGACATTTCTCCAAAGAAGATATACAGACTGCCAACAAACACATGAAAGAATGCTCAACATCATTAATCATTAGAGAAATGCAAATCAAAACTACAAGATATCATCTTGTCGTAAGATATCATCTCACACCAGTCAGAATGGCCATCATCAAAAAATCTAGAAACAATAAATGCTGGAGAGTGTGTGGAGAAAAGGGAACCCTCTTGCACTGTTGGTGGGAATGTAAATTGATACAGCCACTATGGAGAACAGTATGGAGGTTCCTTAAAAAACTACAAATAGAACTACCATATGACCCAGCAATCCCACTACTGGGCATATACCCTGAGAAAACCATAATTCAAAAAGAGTCATGTACCAAAATGTTCATTGCAGCTCTATTTACAATAGCCCAGAGATGGAAACAACCTAAGTTTCCATCATCAGATGAATGGATAAAGAAGATGTGGCACATATATACAATGGAATATTACTCAGCCATAAGAAGAAACGAAATTGAGCTATTTGTGGTGAGGTGGATGGACCTAGAGTCTGTCATACAGAGTGAAGTAAGTCAGAAAGAGAAAAACAAATACCATATGCTGACACATATATATGGAATCTTAAAAAAAAATGGGAATAAAGACGCAGACCCTAGACCTACTAGAGAATGGACTTGAGGACATGGGAAGGGGGAAGGGTAAGCTGGGACAAAGCGAGAGAGAGGCACGGACAGATATACACTACCAAACGTAAGGTAGATAGCTAGTGGGAAGCAGCCGCATAGCACAGGGAGATCAGCTCGGTGCTTTGTGACCGCCTGGAGGGGTGGGATAGGGAGGGTGGGAGGGAGGGAGACGCAAGAGGGAAGAGATATGGGAACATATGTATAACTGATTCACTTTGTTATAAAGCAGAAACTAACACACCATTGTTAAATTAATTAATTAATTAATAAAGGAATTGTGCCGGGCTTCCCTGGTGGCGCAGTGGTTGAGAGTCTGCCTGCCGATGCAGGGGACACGGGTTCGTGCCTCGGTCCGGGAAGATCCCACATGCCGCGGAGCGGCTGGGCCCGTGAGCCATGGCCGCTGAGCCTGCACGTCCGGAGCCTGTGCTCCGCAATGGGAGAGGCCACAACAGCGAGAGACCCACGTACCCAAAAAAAAAAAAAAAAAACGGAAGTGTGCCAGTGATAGTCTCTAAAATTCAATAACAATATATTTTAGTTTGCTTGACTATGGACAAGGGGTATATGTATATGAAAATAATCATTGACATAAGAAATTCCTACTCCTACGTGATCTCCTTCAAAGTGCTGCCTACTTGATAGCAAGTAGAATCACTTATCAACAAAATAGTCCTTTGATTTCTATTTGAACTCATCCAAAGATCCATAATGCAAAATTCTCTTTATTACTAATTATTTTGCCATCAATATTACTAGTCTGTATTATTTGGCATTTTCATAATAGTAATCAAACTAAAAGACAAAGAGAAGACTTGTGCTGAGAAATGTATATTGTTCATAGCAAAAGTTACTTAAGTTCAAAGAATGTCTACAGCTGTACTAATTGAACTATGACGTTCATAATAGTTCAGAGCTATAACTGTGCTAACCTTCTAGCATCAGACACATTTACAAAAGATTGTCATCACCTTAGGGTTATGTAGTAATTTCTCTGATTTAAGTTTCAGAGTTGTTACCATCTGGATATTCCTGTTTATCAGGAAGGTGGAAATTTTCATTTCAATTGTGATACGGAACCCATTAATCGTCTGCTATCATCTTAATCAAGAGGAATAAATATTGTAATAAACATTCACGTAAAGCCTCCAGTGAACTAAGATGCTGTTTAAATGAAAAACAATACACTGATAGAGGTCAGAGGGCTCCCTCCTCCTTGGTGTGCTTACTAATTTACTGAATGTACTCTGAAGGCTTTTAACGTTAAAGGAAAAGTACTAGGTTCTCTTTTTAGTGTGTTACCCGAGAACACAATGTCTAGTCTGTGGCACACATACAAAAGCTATTATATTACCTGATCTAAAATACTGGTAGGTTCCTCCTCCTACCTGAAGCTTCTTGGAGATAATATGTCATATCATTAATCTTTGTAATTCTATCAGTGCGTAACACGTTGCCTTGCATTTTGGCAGGTGGTCAGCAAATGTTTGTTGAATAAATTCATCTTTATTTAGTAAATTTTGCTGTAAGTAGAGTTGTTCAGGTAACAGGAGAAACTCAGGATCTGATGGACTTTCATATTCAGGATATTATTATTGTTGCCATTTTTATTTCTACTACTAATGCAATCATTTAAACCTACCAGATTTCATTGATTAAAATGTTCTCTCTTGTCTTCAGTTTCCTAAACTGTAAGATGAGGGAGAAATCTGATGTTACTTGATAATCAACTGAATGGCTGTGTTACTCACAGCCTGTCATACAAATACAAAGCGTTAATAATTTTATTATAGTTGTAAGAGTCTATGAGTGGTCAGAATTGCTAATTCTATAATCATGTTGCAAAAACAAGATGTGCTCAGCTCAAACAAAAATTTCTTCTGTCAGAAAGATAGTCACAAACAAGCACAGGCAAACGCATTGGTATCTGCACTTTCCATTTAAAACTGAAGTCTGTTGCTTTAAACCCCACAATCCTGCTCTTTACAACATATTGAAACTAGATAGCTTATTTTAAAAATGCAAAATAGTAACTGCTGGTAGGTAGCTTGATGGTGATAAAGAGGACAGTTTTTAGAATTAAAACTAGTAAGTAGTAAAAATGGCAGAAACAAAGACCAAGAAGTGAAAAAACTCACAGTGTGTTTCAGTATTAGTGAGTGGATCCATGTGTGGCTACAGCACATGCTATGGTGGAAAACAAGACAAGAAAGGTCAACTGGGGTCAAACTAGGGAGGGCCTTGAATCCTCTATTACCCAGAGTGATTGTACTTCACACTATGATGAATAGGAAGCCTTGATACGGTCTGAGTAGGGATCTGGTTGATGTAAAACATATTTGGAAGGCTAGTCTCATAATGATGTCAAGCAGAGATCAGGAGCAAGTGGGTAATACTTACTCTCACAGAATACAGAATTAAATGAATACTTTCTATTTTACTTTATTACTGTGAAATATATCATAAATGTAGGAGTAAAATACAATAAGTATGTACAGTTTAAAGAATAATAAACACCAACTTTTAAAATACTTTTTGCATTCTAATTATATATTTTTGAATTGTATGTTTTTAGTTTTGCCTGTCCTTGACCTTTATATAATAGAATCATACTCTAAGTAGTTTTCTGTGCTAACTTTATTTCCTCACTCAGAATTTTTGAGATTCTCATCCGTATTCATCCCTATAGCTGTAGTCCATCCTTTTTTTCTGCTGTATAGTATTCCATTGTTTCACTACACCACAGTTTTACCTTTTGATGGTGTTTCCAGCTTTTTGCTCTTATGAATAGTACAGCTAAGAAACTCCTGCACATTCCTACTGCTGAGTGTAAAAATTGTTCTTTAGGGTAAATATCTAGGATCATTAGAAATGGTATTTTCAACTTATAAGGCAATACAAAATTGTTACCCAAAGTCATGATCAAATGTACAGTCCCATAAAGAGTCTATGAGGCTTTCTGTGGCTCCATTTCCTCACCAACATCAAAAATTGACCAATTTTCAAGTTTTTTTTTGCGAGTCTGGTAGGTATGAAATGGTATCTCACTGGTTTTAGCTTGTATGTCTCTGATCACTAATGAGGTTAAGAATCTTTCCACATGTTTTTTGGCCATAAATGCTCCCCCTTCTAAGATATGATATGATTATTTCATATAGCTAAGATTAGATGTGAGACATCTAGTTATATCACTTGCCCATTTTCCAGTTGTTGATCTGTCAGGCCGCCTCTGTCTTATTTCAATTTCCAGTTGTCCATGGTCTGTTTCTCGCATCTGTTTTCTGGTGAATTCATTTTTCATTTATCTGAATATTTAATACTGGTCAACTAAAAAATGACTTTTAATGAAAGCCTCGATGAAGGAATTTACAAGAGATTTTTCTTTGAAATTCACAAGACATTCTTGAAAATACTGAGTAATCACTGAGGATTAGTGTGCCACCAGAGAGAATCCAAAGGGGTCCGTGAATGTACAGCACAGCATCCAAGCATGCACAGGGTAGTGGAGTCTAGCTTTACTGAGCACTGAGCGTTTTTCACTGTTATTTACATCAAGACCTTGGGGTTTTAAAGCATTTTTGCAGTATATCTCATTTTTCCTTCTGGTATTTTACTATTTTTATTTCATTTTCCCATGTCACTATGGCACAACAAGACACGTTATGAGATGAAACAACTAGATGGGTATTAACCCTAGGATTTTGAATGGCCTGCCTGATTCTCTGTTCTTGGTATTCCCAGCCATTGATGTTGTAACCACTCCCTAGACTCTGGGACCAATCCTGAAAGTGGGAAATTTAGTGCATTAGCTCCAGTCACTTCCTACTAATTAAGCTTGTCCTGCTCTAATCCTGTTGGACAGGACTAATAATGGGATTCTTCAACCTCCTAAACCCTCATTGCAAGTAACCAGGTTTGCATTGTGTTCTTTATCAACTAGGTTCCCATCTGAAAGCCAGTTCCTCTATGACTGACTGTGTCCTTTCAAGAGACCAAAATCCTGCCCTGAAACCTAGGCCAGTGATATGGACCCTGTACTCTGCTCCTCAAGGCACTAACAAGTAGGAATCCACAGTGACTTTCTTAGCTAGAGTATTTGTTTTTTCCACACTGCTTTCTGAGACAGAGGCTAATCCCTGGCTTGTTAGGCCACAAGCTAAGGCCCTTGGCGGCTTCTCTCTTTGTTCTGGTTGCTAGGAATCTGAAAAATAATGCCGTTTAGTTGCTATAGCTTTGCTTGAGCAACAAATGGGCAAAAAGTTTCTTGATATATTTTCATCTATTTATTGAACCAGTGAACTTCTGTGATATGTACTTTAGAATATGGCAGTATAAAAGATTAACAGAATTCTTGCCATTAGGAGCTATGGTCTAGCAGGAGTGCAAATCAGCAAACAAGTTGTAATGGGGTAAGCGTTACAAAAGGGAAAGCCTCAAAGGAAGCTTACATGAAGGCTTAACCTCAGGTAGTTGACATTTATCACTGGACATTTGCCTTTTATTCCAGTTTTGCTTTTTTTTGTTCGTTTGTTTGTTTTTTTGAAGTTTTTGGCCACGCCACAGCTTGCGGGATCTTAGTTCCCCGACCAGGGATTGAACCCAGAGCCCTGGCAGTGAAAGCACCAAGTCCTAACCACTGGACCGCCAGGGGCTTCCCTATTCTAGATTTTTTTAAACTGTTTTGGTTTTGTAATCTATTTATTTCAAGTCAAAGCAAATTCTTTTAGTTATAGGCAAAGATGTGTTTGTGCACGTAATCACACAATCACTTTCAGATATTCGTCCTTTCACAAGGAATTTGAAACGGGAGTACTTACTAGAATTTCTGGGCTGAGGTTTCACTGATTCAACAACTACTGACTTACCAAGTACTAGACCCTAAGCATTATAGAAACTGATTCAATATGAGAGGACAGTATATGAGGGTGATAGCTAGTACAAATCCTTAGCCAGTCTAGAATGAAGAGAAGAAAAGAGGATTATTTGCTGACAGAGGCCAGGCATCCATGCCTGAACCAGGTAAAGCTGGGATGTGCAGTACTGGAAAGGGCCTGCTCCAGCAAATGTTTACCATGCCGGATGAGGGCCCAGTGCGGCCAGAGCATCCCAATCATAAGAGAAGCTAGAATTTACATTTTTTAATGAAATTATCAATTTGTAATGTTAAATAAATTAAAATTCTAAAAACAATTGTGCAAGCTGAATAAAACATCTCTGCCTTTTTGTCATCTTTAATTTAGACTCTGCATTTTGCGTTCACTTTCTAAGCATGACCTCATCCACAAGGGCCAACAGATCTTGTCCTCTCCCCCATTTTACTCATCGCTCCCTCCATTCTACCACCAAATCTTCAATCCCATCCCCATGTGCTTGCTTTTAGTATGATAAAGTGATCTAGCTGAGACAGAAGTAGGTCACAGGACATTTTTGTCCTCTCTCCCACAGAAGTTTTCTTTACAGAGGGAAGTGGAAGCAGGTAGGATAGGTGAAATGCAAGGTTTTTATTTCCCCTTTCTTCCCCTGATGTGGTCTACAGACTGAAAAGATGTTGAATGTTGTCCCAGAATTTCTTCCCTATCTAGAGTATGGTCTACCTAGAAGAGAATAATTAATGGAGCTTTTCATCACTGATAAATCTGTGCTTCTGTGCCGTTGCACAACTCCCTGCCAGTGGGTAACTGAATATATTATATACTTAGCCACATAGAAACTGCTCCCTTATTTGCGCCAGCTGTCCCAACAGTTGTTCAATATCCCAGGGATGATGCTCTACCTTCAGGCAACCAGGTATTCAACATTTAAGATTGTAAATTCTCCTGGAAAACGAATTTCACTCTCCAGAGATTTTTGTTCACATATTAGTTAGGTAATACCAACGGCAGATATAATTATACAAATATTTGACTATTAACTGAAGGTGCAAAATGAATTCAATATCTTGTAACAACCCTGTAGAAGTCCAGATATACTTTGAACACATTGCTGTTCAAATCCTATTTTCTCATTAGTCTTTTTTTTTTTTTTTTTTTTTGTGGTACGCGGGCCTCTCACTGTTGTGGCCTCTCCCGTTGCGGAGCACAGGCTCCGGGCGCGCAGGCTCAGCGGCCACGGCTCACGGGCCCAACCGCTCCGCGGCATGTGGGATCTTCCCGGTCCGGGGCACGAACCTGTGTGCCCTGTATCGGCAGGCGGACTCTCAACCACTGCACCACCAGGGAAGCCCCTTCATTAGTCTTAAATCAACTCATCAACCATTATTACCAGAATTTCGTATCTCCTATTGTTCCTGAAAAGCCTATCACGGTTGTGAATTTGAGAAATTTTAGCAAAACAGCAAAAAAGTATAATAGTATGTGTGCCTCTTCTCTAGCTACTGGCTCTCAGATCCATCCCTTGCCCTCTCCCTACTCTGTTCTTGTTTTTTTTTAAATTAATTTATTTTTTATTTTATTTATTTTTGGCTGCGTTGGGTCTTTGTTGCTGCGCCCAGGCTTTCTCTAGTTGCGGCGAGCGGGTGCTACTCTTCATTGCAGTGTGCGGGCTTCTCATTGTGGTGGCTTCTCTTGTTGCAGAGCATGGGCTCTAGAAGCACAGGCTTCAGCAGTTGTGGCATGCGGGCTCAGTAGTTGTGGCTCGCGGGCTCTAGAGCGCAGGCTCAGTAGTTGTGACGCACGGGCTTAGTTGCTCCGCGGCATGTGGGATCTTCCTGGACCGGGACTTGAACCTGTGTCCCCTGCATTGGCAGGCGGATTCTTAACCACTGAGCCACCAGGGAAGTCCTCCCTACTCTGTTCTTTATTACAAGAAATTACTTTTCACAAACTCCCTTGCCCAGTGGCTTCCCCAAAGGTTCAGCTATGGAGAAGCACTAGTGAAAGGTTAGAGTGGGGAGGAAGGGGCAAGACAGGGATTTCTCCCCGTCTCTCTGGCAGTGACTGTCTCCTTGGTAGCTCCAGATCCCATGGAAAAGCCCCTCCCTTCGGGGGTCCTGCTCCTACCTGGCAGCCACCCCACCACCCCACAGTGCCCTGGCTCTAGCTCCCAAGACAGCCCCAGCTTCCAGGCTCTGATGACACCATCTCCTCCCACCGTCCCCTCAGCTCTAGAGGTGGTAGAGACTCCTTGCTCTGCTAACTCTTGCTTCACTGTCCCCTTTGGCTTCTCAGCCTCAGCGCTTCAGTCAATTGTGTAACCAACTCCCTGCATTAAACTCTCTCTTTCAAAAAGTGGTTTCTATTTTTCTGACTAGAACCTCACTGATACAAACACTGTGGAGCTCCTTGCAGTATATTATGCTAAGCTTTCAGGTATGTATCATTAGTCCAATCTGTAGACTAACATGTCAGTTTTATCTATGACCAGACATAGTCATATTTTCTACCTACAGCAGCTATCCCCCCCAATGTTTATTATCCTGATCTGATGCCAAAGAATCCCATCTTGCAAACTTGTTGTGAGTTACCTATACTGCCTTCCTTTTAAAATTTCTTGAGAAGACAAAAGTTTAGTATTTGGTCATAAACCAGTATTTCAGCTAAATTAGAATACGATTCAGGAATTAAAATAGGTTTTTTGGCCTCACCTTGTGGTTTTCAGGATCTTAGTTCCCTGATCCCTTGGCAGTGAAAGAAAGCGCAGAGTCCTAACCACTGGACTGCCAGGGAATTCCCTAAAATAGGTTTTATTTAGCCTGTAAAAGCCATGGGGGATCTTCCCTGGTGGTCCAGTGGGTAAGAATCCACACTCCCGATGCAGGGGGCCCAGGTTCAATTCCTGTTCAGGGAACTAGATCCCATATGCATGCCGCAACTACGAGACCACATGCTGCAATTAAGAGCCTGCATGCTGCAACTAAACATGTTGCAACGAAGATCCCGTGTGCTGCAACTAAGACTTGGCGCAGCCTAAATAAATTAAAAAAATAAATAAATATTAAAAAAAAAAGCCATGGGTATTGCTTCTTTACAAAAGGCTTCAAAGGGAAAAACCCTTTTATAGGCCTCAAAAACTTTTTTGTTTACAACATTTTCCTCCAATTTTTAATTTCAAATCTGCAGAAAAAAAGGAAACAATAGTATAATAAATCTACATATATTCTTTGCCTGGATTCACCACTTGTTAGCATTTTACCAATTTGGTTTTTTCTCTCTCTCACTTTCTGAACCATTTGAAAATAAGTTGCAGGCACCGTGACATTTCACTACTAAATAGTTCAGCATGTATTCTCCTACATGACCACAATGCCATATTTATGCCCAAGAAATTTAACAATATAGTCCATTCTAGTTTCCTGAATTGTCCAAAACATGTTGTTGATAGCATTTTTCCCCCAATAAATCTTTTAAAAAGGAAGTATTATGCTAATATAGCCAACCAACTGGATGACATAAAAAATGATGAACAAATGTGGGTGTTAGTCAGTTCTTGCTTATTTCATTACTTATTTGTATATCCAATGAGCAGACAGATAAAAATTAAATCTGCTCATTTTGCTTCTCTTAAGTAATTTTGACAAGTCTAAAAGTGAAGATGTAGTTGATTATTAATTTAACATAGATTTGGAGATAATCTACTCATATGTACATACTACAAATCTGATCTAAACACTTTCAAAATAAAAACAAAAAAATGATTATGTTTTTCTTTCAGTTTATTACCTCCCTGATCCCTTCTATTTAGAATATTGAGCTAACATTGATTGGTTTATTAAATTTATTAATAATTTTTTTTTGCATCAGTGAACAAGGTTTCTTTTCTTCAGGGACATTAGATTTTTTTCTCCCTTGTACATGACTCAGTATTAATTTCCCATCCCCTTATCTGTATGCCTGCTAAAAAATGGAGACTACAGAGATTGGAAATATTTTTTGAGCTCCTGCTTGAATTCCTTGAACTATTTGCTTATTCCTGAGGAACAGTGTCCTAGAAGGCTAAAAGAAGCAGCCAAACACTCGTCTAATTCAAACCAGTGGTGCTCGTCTTTGCCCAAGGACAGCTCTCTAGATTATGTGTTAGAGTGTATCTTAGACACAGCCTAACCTTGCTCTGCCCACATTTTCTAGTTCATGGGCTGTGCCTGACAGTTTCATTTATACTTCCAGCCTTTCCTATAAAATTCTATGAAACATAATTTTAAGCAGTGAATGCCAAATTTTGAACTTAAATAGTAAACACAATCTTCAAAAAAATGAATGCAAAATCTAGCAACAAAGACGTGCAAATTTTAGTTCTCATTTTCTTTCTACTATTTACTCTCACATCTTTTTTTTTTTTTAATAATGGAAAGGAACACAGCATGTAAATAAATGTAAAACCCTAAGTTATTTGACTTTTTAGTTTTCTAAGGCAATGGTCTCCAAAGTCTCGTGTGTGTCCTTCAGGGCTACACAAGACAATCCACTAGGTATGAGAAGAAACAATTAAATAAATGTCGATTTATATTTTAATTTCACCCTTAAAAATGTCTATATATTGCATAATGTACATTATATATTAGTACAGTAATACACATATTTAATGTAGAAATAAATAATATGCAAAAAAGTTTGGAGACCACTTTTTTAAAGTTATTACACTTCGATTTAATACATTTTGTTCATATTTTGAGAAAGCTCTGGAATAAACTTTCAAAAAAAATAAACTGAAATGCATAGCTACGTATAGAATGTTAAATTATTGCATTTGGACTGCTAACCTTTACAACAGTCATTACATACTAGAAATCACCATACAGTTATACGAATAAGTTAAAACAATGTCTTATTTAATTTCTGCAAATTGTAAAGATAATTATTGAGAATTTGAAAATGACATGAAAATAAAATGAAGGAAAAATACAAGGGACAATCATTATCATTTTATGTATTTTCTTCTAATCTTTTTTGTATACGTTACATAGATGAAATCATATGTATAGATAAATCTCCTGCATTTTTCATTTGTTGTAAAATACATAAATTCATAAGTATGTAAAAATATCTGAATATACAAGATGCATAAATTTGTAAGTATAAATTTAATGATTGTGTAAGAGCCCAGGTTGACATATATGGCCTCATAAACATTGAAATGAAACTGATGTGCAGAAAGAATTGTGGTGCTGATGACATTTCTAATAAATCCACCCCAGATGGTTTTATGAGACAAGACTTTCTTTAACATGCTACTTAGATAGACATGATATTCTGTTGTGGGCTGGCACTAATTTGATTTGTGTGCTTTGTTGTGTGAAGATCTTATTTCACATCTATATTTCTGTTTTTATGATATACATATATATATTTGTACGTGGTATATACATGTAGACATATGTAGAGAGGTAATACATATACACACACACACACACACACACACACACGTCAAAGAGAGATTCTTTAGTTCTTTAGGTTCTATTAGACCAGAGGCATTTACCAAAGGAACCTCTTTCCAGGAGGTCTGAAGGCACAATTATTGTAACCATGGAGTCACTGCAACTATATTTCTTCCACCAGTGCCCTCAAGCTGTTAGCTAGACTTTCTATTAAAAAAAAAAAAGTTAGCTTTCCTGTGTGAGCAACAGAAAAAAGGATACATCAAAAGCCAGGTGGAGGTTAAAGGTAAGGAAAAGTTGGAATTATAAAAGAAATTAAGCCAACAAAGTCTGAAAGAAAATAAAAGCAGATACCCAAAACAAAGAGGTGCTATCAACAGCAGTCGCTGAAAACACATGTCAAACAAAATAAGCAGCTTAAGTTGTAAAGAATAAAAGGGATTGAAAACACTCTTTGAAACATGAAACAACCATTTCTACCACCCTAATCCTTCTTTAAGCCATGTATTCCTTTCTTTGGTCATCTGCCCTACATTACTGAAAACAAATACTTGACAAGAGGTAGCTGAAGTGAATTAATCTTTTAGCTTTTGTCTAAACTGAGAGGAGGCTAGCAAGTTTATCAGCATTTAATTGATAAATCTTTGAATGGGTATGAGATTCAGCCCAACTATTTTTAATATGCATAGTGACAGTCTTCCTCCAATAAACATTAGGTTCATTGAAAAAGCATAACTTTAATAAATGATTCTTTTCAATCCACTAGAAGCAATATTCACTGGTCAGAGACACAACTAATATTTTCATCCTTTATAATTTCCAACATTTTCAATATCTGGATATTCCAATAATAACCAAAATTTTCCAATTTATAATGTTCAACAAATGTGAAATACTAATGGAAAACCTTTAAAGTTATGACTAAGTTTCAACTAGAATGTGACTGTATGTAACTAAAGGGGTAAAAGTAAAAGGAACACTTCACTTGTCAAGGTTCTTTTGTTAATGGCATCAGGAATGTTTCTAAAACTTATTTTATAGTAGATTCAGAATCATAAGAATATTGCAGTAAAATCTGGCACCTTTAGCAGCATATCTGTTTAAATTTACAGACAAAAAAGCATAAACATGCTATAATATAGACTTGGGGCAGTATTTCTCAACTTAGAAGCACTTATCAATTCAATACAGAAAGTTTATCACACAGGTACCATATTCATGCACAACTCCAATTAAAAATATTCTTTAGTGTGGCAATAAAATATTTACAATTTTTATGTTTCCTTTCTTCTCATAATATCCCTTTCTTCACCTTTTTTCTTTTTCATAAAAATGTCGTGAAACACACTGCAACAATGATAAGGAAATCCAACCTAGGGTTCCTGTAAGTTTCTAAAATTTCACAGTTATGGTGGTCTATGTATTTTATAGTCAGATTGTCTCTTCCTGTATCGTATACTTAATAACTGCCAATTTTAAATACCAGCTCTAAACAAAACTGACTCGACAAATTCATTTTACTCTCTAAATCAGTTTTTCTTCAAGTGAGGTACTGCGTTATTTCAGGATCTTTCATTGTAGAAAGAAATTTTGTTTCAGTGACCAAAAGGTAGGAAACTATAATAAAGGATGGGAGGAAATAGAAAACTTCAAATACAATGAATACTTCAAAGGAAAAAAAAAATAGCAATTTTAGCTCCTTATAAAGAGAAGAGGATCAACAATAAGAACTACAATTTATTAAATGTTTCCTATATGCCGGGGAATGTGTTAAACTTTTTTCATTAATAACCTCATTTATTCTTTGCAAAATTCCTACGAGGTAAGCATTGTGATCTATTCCAAGACTACACAGCCAGCAAGTAACAGAGTTAGGAATTGAGCTTATTTTACTTGTCTCTTAAGTTGATCTCCTAAGCACCACACATACTGCCTTCAACACAACACACGTTGGACATCAAATTCTACAAACATCATGAAATGGCTCTGATGACGTGGGAGGTAGAGAATAAGAGCTTAATAGCTAACGAAGCAAAATGGAAAGCGGGAAGAAAACTGGGGAGGCAATGGAAAAAACTGTCTCTAAATGAGTTCCAAAATCTAGTCAGAAATTCTTAGCACTTGTCTGGTATCTTGGGCAACAATACCTGCTTTAGACAAAGTAAAATAATTAGTCCACGAGCAAACAATTAAGCCAAGAGAAAAGCTATTGGCATTGACGGTGTGGGGCCATTGGTTAAGATAATTTGTGAATCATTTTGCATAAATCATAAAATGTCACATTACGTATTGCTGTAATACATGACTTTCTTGAGAAATTCTAGAACTATAGAATTTTAATTTTAGAATAGAGCTAATCCTTGAACTATAATGTTGTTGGATACTTGCCAGATCCATGTACTGAAATGGTTCATATACCATAAGAAGGATGATAATTTCTTGGAGTTGATTCCAAAGTTTAAGAATTTGAAACAGGAGTGCCTATTGAGGATCTGAAATTATTCTTGTGAACAACAAACACATGATGCTGGACATGACAGGCCACTTTAGTATTGCCAGAGAATTATGATAGTTAGTCTTTTCTACCCAGTAGACATTTCCTCCCTGCTTTCTTGTGGGGACTCCATTTCTTGTGGGGCTGATTTCCTACCGCTCTCCATCAGGGGTACACTTCTGCATATACCACCACCACCATCACCTTAGGAAATAAACAGATGGTGCAAGCCTAGCTAGATACTGGACATCTGTAGCAGCAGAGATTGATCTTGGGGAGGGACCAAGCAGGGGTAATCACAGCCCTCTTTGGGACATTTGTGCTGAAGAAAAGGCACTCTTCTGCTGCTGTGAGGAAAATAAGTCTATAGTGGCAGGTGGCCATCATTGCCACCATTTGGAGAAAGCTTGTAAGAGCATAAAGCCAAAAGCAGAGAGAAGAAAATGCTGAGAATTGTGGGTTTGTGACATTATTCCAATGACATCATCTGAGACTCTGAATCTAGCTGTAGTTGAAGCTGGAAGCAATCTTGCATTTCCCGGTTACACAGCTGACAGATACCCTTTTGTGTTTAAATTAATTTGAGTTTAGTTTCTGCCACTTGCAAATAAAAGTGAACCTTGACCAAAGGTACACTATAAATGTATGCTATAGAGTAGAGTAGAGTAGGTAGAGTAATACCCAAATATTGCTATAATCTCAGGTGCCTGTGGATCAGGAGTCCATAAACTCTGGCAAATGTGCCACAGGCTTTGCTGTGGTATGATGAAACACAAACTCTACCACGATGGCTGTAATTTAAAAATTTTTGTTTTCATTCCTTTTTTTGAAAGGTACCTGCGCAGTTTAGAGAATCCTAATAAAAGCATCATCCACCCCAATTCAGAAATAGAAAGTCACTGGTACCTTAGAAGCTACTTCATGCCCTTTCCCCATTGCCCAAGAGGTAACCACTATATATTATCTGGGTCTGTGTTTTTTGGTCTCTGTATAAATGAAATCATACTGTGTTTTTCCTCTGTGACTTGAATTTTTCTTTCAACAATTTGTTCTTGAGAATCATCTATATTGATATATAGTGATGAAATAAAATTTATATTTTAAGGCAGGACAAGAAAAAATTAAACACAAAATTCTCTGTGTGTGTTTGTTTGGGCCTCCTCCCTCCCTAATGTGCACTGTGCATCTGCATTACACATTAACCAGAGCTCCTCAAAGATGCGAGTGCCTGCCTAACCGTAAAAATCAATTTTTTTTCTCTTTCTTCTATCTCTAGCACGTAACTTCTTAAAAGAATATGTTCCTTTCAACATTCATTTATGATAAAAATTCTCCAGAAAGTGAACATAGAGGGAACTTACCTCAACATAATAAATAAAGGCCATATATGACAAACCCACAGCAAACATCTTTCTCAATGGTGAAAAGCTGAAAATATTCCCTCTAAGACCAGGAACAAGACAAGGATGTGCACTGTCACCGCTTTTATTCAAAATTGTTTTGGAAGTCCTAGCCACGGCAATGAGAGAAGAAAAAGAAATAAAAGGAATCCAAATTGAAAAAGAAGAAGTAAAACTGTCACTGTTTGCAGATGACATGATACTATACATAGAGAATCCTAAAGATGCCACCAGAAAACTACTAGAGCTCATCAATGAATTCGGTAAAGTTGCAGGATACAAAATTAATACACAGAAATCTCTTGCATTCCTATACACTACCAATGAAAGATCCGAAAGAGAAATTAAGGAAATGATCCCATTTACCATTGCATCAAAAAGAGTAAAATACCTAGGAATAAACCTACCTCAGGAGGCAAAAGACCTGTATTCTGAAAACTATAAGACACTGATGAAAGAAATTGAGGATGACACAAACAGATGGAAAGATATACCATGTACTTGGACTGGTAGAATCAATATTGTCAAAATGACTATACTACCTAAGGCAATCTACAGATTCAATGTAATCCTTCTCAAGTTAACCATGGCATTTTTATAGAACTAGAACAAAATTTTTTTTAATTTATATGAAAACACTATAGACCCCAAATCCAAAGCAATCCTGAGAAAGAAAAACAGAGCTGGAGGAATCAGGCTCCCTGAGTTTAGACTACACTACAAAGCTACAGTAGTCAGAACAGTATGGTACTGGCACAAAAACAGAAATATAGATCAGTGGAACAGGATAGAAAGCCCAGAAATAAACCCATGCACCTATGGTCAATTAATCTATGATAAAGGAGGCAAGAATACACAATGGAGAAAAGACAGTCTCTTCAATAACTGGTGTTGGGAAAACTGGACAGCTACATGTGAAACAATGAAATTAGAACATTCTCTGATATCATACACAAAAATAAACTCAAAATGGATTAAAGACCTAAATGTAGGGACTTCACTGGTGGCGCAGTGGTTAAGAATCTGCCTGCCAATGTAGGGACATGGGTTCGATCCCTGGACCAGGAAGATCCCACATGCCACAGAGCAACTAAGCCTGTGCGCCACAACTACTAAGCCTGCACTCTAGACCCCATGAGCCACAATTACTGAGCCTAACTTCCACAACTACTGAAGCCCACGTACCTAAAGCTTGAGCTCCGCAACAAGAGAAGCCACCGCAGTGAGAAGCCGACGCACCGCAATGAAGAGTAGCCCCCTCTCGATGCAACTAGAGAAAGCCCACATGCAGCAATGAAGACCTAATGCAACCAAAAATAAATAAATAAAAATAAAATAAAATTTAAAAAGACCAAAATGTAAGGCTGGACAGTATAAACTCTTAGAGAAGAACATAGGCAGAACACTCTCTGACATAAATTGTAGCAATATCTTTTTGGATCCACCTCCTACAGTAATGAAAATAAAAACAAAAATAAACAAATGGGACGTAATGAACCTTAAACACTTTTGCACAGCAAAGGAAACCATAAATAATATGAAAAGACAAGCCTCAGAATGGGAGAAAGTATTTTCAAATGAAGCAACCGACAATGGATTAATCTCCAAGATATACAAACAGCTCATGCAGCTCTATGTCAGAAAAACAAAAAACCCAATCAAAAAATGGGCAGAAGAGCTAAATAGACATTTCTCCAAAGAAGACATACAGATGGGCATAAAGCACATGAAAAGATGCTCAATATCACTAATTATTAGAGAAATGCTAATCAAAACTATAATGAGGTATCACCTCACACCAGTCAGAATGGCCATCATCAAAAAATCTACAAACAATAAATGCTGGAGAGGGTGTGGAGAAAAGGGAACCCTCCTACACTATTGGTGGGAATATAAATTGGTATAGTCACTATAGAGAACAGTATGGAGGTTCCTTAAAAACCTAAAAATAGAGCTACCATATGATCTAGCAATCCCACTCCTGGGCATATATCTGAAGAAAACCATAATTTGAAAAGATACATGCACCCCAATGTTCATTGCAGCATTATTTACAATAGCCAGGACATGGAAGCAACCTAAATGTCCATCAACAGATGAATGGATAAAGAATATGTGGTACATACATACAGTGGAATATTACTCAGCCATAAAAAAAGAACTAAATATGCCATTTGCAGCAACATGGATGGACCGAGAGATTGTCATACTGACTGAAGTAAGTCAGACAGAGAAAGACAAATGTCATATGATATTGCTTATATGTGGAACCTAAAAAAAGGTACAAGTAAACTTATCTGCAAAACAGAAATAGGGTTACAGATGTAGAAAACAAACTTATGGTTACCAGTGTGTAAGGGTGGAGGAAGAGATATTGGGAGATTGGGACTGACATATCCACACTACTATATATAAAATAGGTAACTAATTAGGACCTACTGTATAGCACAGGGAACTCTACTCAATACTCTGTAATGACCTATATGGGGAAAGAATATAAAAAAAGAGTTGATACATGTATATGTATAACTGATTCACTTTGCTGTACATCAGAAACTAACACAACATTGTAAATCAACTATACTCCAAAAAATAGAAATAAAAAAATTTTTTTTGGAGGAGACCTTCAAGATGGCAGAGGAGTAAGACATGGAGATCACCTTCCTCCCCACAAATACATCAAAAATACATCTACATGTGGAATAACTCCTTCAGAACACCTTCTGAACACTGGCAGAAGACCTCAAACTTCCCAAAAGGCAAGAAAATCCCCACGTACCTGGGTAGGGCAAAAGAAAAAAGAAAAAACAGAGACAAAAGAGTAGGGATGGGACCTGCACTTCTGGGAGGGAGCTGTGAAGGAGGAAAACTTTCCACACACTAGGAAGCTCCTTCACTGGTGGGGACAGGTGGTGGGCAGGGGGGAAGCTTCAGAGCCATGGAGGAGAGCACAGCAACAGGGGTGCAGAAGGCAAAGCGGAGAGATCCCTGAACAGAGGATCGGTGCCGACCAGCACTCATCAGCCTGAGACGCTTGTCTGCTCACCCGCTAGGGCGGGTGGGGGCTGGGAGCTGAGGCTCAGGCTTCAGAGGTCAGACCCCAGGGAGAGGACTGGGGTTGGCTACGTGAAGACATCCTGCAGGGGGCTAGTGCACAACAGCTAGCCAGTAGGGAGTCTGGGAAAAAGTCTGGACCTGTCGGAGAGGCAGGAGACCACTGTTTCGGGGTGTGTGAGGAGAGGGGATTCCTGCTCCATGTGCCCACAGAAGGCAGAGCACTGCCTAAGCGAGCTCCAGAGATGGGCGCAAGCTGTGGCTATCAGCTCAGACCCCAGAGATGGGCATGACCCGCTAACACTGTTGCTACTGCCACCAAGAACCCTGTGTGCAAGAGCAGGTCACTACCCCCACCCCCACCCCGGGGCCTGTGCAGCCCACCACTGCCAGGGTCCCATGGTCCAGGGACAAATTCCCCAGAAGAACACACAGCACGCCTCAGGCTGTAGTAATGTCATGCTAGACTCTGACCCCGTAGGGTTGCCCTGCATTCCAATTATGACTGCCATACCCCTTCTCCTCCCTGGCCTGAGTGAGCAAGAGAGCCCTAATCAGCTGCTGCTTGAACCCCCTCCTGTCCGGGTGGGGAACAGAAGCCTGAGGGTTGTCTACACGCAAAGGTGGGGCTAAAACAAAAGCTGAACCCCAGGAGCTGTGTGAACAAAGAAGAGAAAGGGAAATCTCTCCCAGCAGCCTCAGGAGCAGTGGATTAAATCCCCACAATCAAATTGATAAACCCTGCATCTGCAGAATACCAGAATAGACAACAAATGTTCCCAAATTTGAGGAGGTGGACTTTGGGAGAAACTATAGATTTGGGGTTTGCTTTCAGTGTCTGATTTGTTTCTGGTTTTATGTTTATCTTACTTTAGTTTTTAGTGCTTGTTATCATTGGTGGATTTGTTTATTGATTTGGTTGCTCTCTTCCTTCTTATTTTTTAAAATTTTATATTTAACATTTTTTTTCCTTTTTTCTCTTTTTGTGAGTGTGTATGTGTATGTTCCTTTGTGTGATTTTACCTGTTTAGTTTTGCTTTTACCATATGGATTGGGGTTCTATCAGTTTTTGGGGTTTTTTCTTCCTTTTCTTCCGAGCTGTGTGGCTAGCAGGGTCTTGGTGCACAGCGGGTGTCAGGCCAGAGGCTCTGAGGTGGGAGAGCGGAGTACAGGCCATTGGACAACCAGAGACTTCCCGGTGCCATGTAACATCAGCCGGGGAGAGCTCTCCCAGAGATCTCCATCTCAACACTAAGACCCAAATCCACCCAACGGCCAGCAAGCTCCAGTGTTGGACTCCCCATGCCAAACAACTAGCAAGACAGGAACACAACCCCACGCATTAGCAGAGAGGATGCCTAAAGTCATACTAGGTTCAAAGATACCCCAAAACACACCACCAGATGCGGCCCTGCCCACCAGAAGGACAAGATCCAGCCCCACCCACCAGAGCACAGGCATCAGTCCCCTCCACCAGGAAGCCTACACAAGCCACTGAACCAACCTTAGCCACTAGGGACAGACACCAAAAATAACAGGAATTACAAACCTGCAGCCTGCGAAAAGGAGACCCCAAACACAGTAAGTTAAACAAATGAGAAGATAGAGAAATATGCAGCAGATGAAGGAGCAAGGTAAAAACCCACCAGACAAAACAAATGAAGAGGAAATAGGCAGCCTACCTGAGAAAGAATTCAGAGTAATGGTAGTAAAGATGATCCAAAATCTCGGAAATAGAATGGAGAAAATACAAGAAACATTTAACAAGGACCTAGAAGAAAGAGCAAACAAACAATGATGAACAAGACAATAAATGAAATTTAAAATACTCTAGAAGGAATCAATAGCAGAATAACTGAGGCAGAAGAATGGATAAGTTACCTGGAAGATAAAATAGTAGAAATAAATGCCACAGAGCAGAATAAAGAAAAAAGAATGAAAAGAATTGAGGACAGACTCAGAGACCTCTGGGACAAGGTTAAACATACCAACATTCAAATTATAGGGGTCCCAGAGGGAGAAGAGAAAAAGAAAGGGTCTGAGAAAATATTTGAAGAGATTATAGTCAAAAACTTCCCTAACACGGGAAAGGAAATAGTCAGCCAAGTCCAGGAAGTGCAGAGAGTTCTATACAGGATAAATCCAAGGAGAAACATGACAAGACACATATTAATCAAACTATCAAAAATTAAATGCAAAGAAAAAATATTAAAAGCAGCAAGGGAAAAGCAACAAATAACATACAAGGGAATCCCCATAAGGTTAACAGCTGATCTTTCAGCAGAAACTCTGCAAGCCAGAAGGGAGTGGCAGGACATATTTAAAGCGATGAAAGGGATAAACCTACAACCAAGATTACTCTACCCAGCAAGGATCTCATTCAGATTTCATGGAGAAATTAAAACCTTTACAGACAAGCAAAAGTTAACAGAATTCAGCATCACAAAACTGCCTTTACAACAAATGCTAAAGGAACTTCTCTAGGCAGGAAACACAAGAGAAGGAAAAGACCTACAAAAACAAAGCCAAGACAATAAAGAAAATGGGAATAGGAACATACATATCAATAATTACCTTAAATGTGAATGGATTAAATGCTCCCACCAAAAGACACAGACTGGTTGAATGGATACAAATACAAGACCCGTATATGTGCTGTCTATAAGAGACCCACTTCAGACCTAAGGACACATACAGACTGAAAGGATGGGATGGAAACAGATATTCCATGCAAATGGAAATCAAAAGAAAGCTGGAGTACCAATACTCATATCAGACAAAATAGACTTTAAAATAAAAACAAGAGACAAAGAAGGACACTACATAATGATCAAGGGATCAATTCAAGAAGATATAACAATTGTAAATATTTATGCACCCAACAAAGGAGCACCTTAATACATAAGGCAAATGCTAATAGTCATAAACGGGGAAATCAACAGTAACAATTATAGTAGGAGAATTTAACACCCCACTTTCACCAATGGACAGATCATCCAAAATGAAAATAAATAAGGAAACAAAAGCTTTAAATGACACATTAGACCAGATGGACTTAACTGATATTTATAGGACATTCCATTAAAAAACAACAGAATACACTTTCTTTTTAAGTGCTCTTGGAACATTCTCCAGGATAGATCATATCTTGGGTCACAAATCAAGACTTGGTAAATTTAAGGAAATTGAAATTGTGTCAAGTATCTTTTCTGACCATAACACTATGAGACTAGATACCAATTACAGGAAAAAAACTGTAAAAAATACAAACAAATGAGGTTAAACAATATGCTACTAAATAACAAAGAGATCACTGAAGAAATCAAAAAGGAAATCAAACAATTCCTAGAAACAAGTGACAATGAAAACACAATGCCCCAAAACCTATGGGATGCAGAAAAAGCAGTTCTACGAGGGAAGTTTATAGCAATACAATCCTACCTCAAGAAACAAGAAACATCTCAAATAAACAACCTAATCTTATACCTAAAGTAATTAGAGAAAGAAGAAGAAAAAAACCCCCAAAGTTAGCAGAAGGAAAGAAATCATAAAGATCAGATCAGAAATAAATGAAATGAAGAAAACAATAGCAAAGATCAATAAAACTAAAAGATGGTTCTTTGAGAAGATAAACAAAATTGATAAACCACTAGCCAGACTCAACAAGAAAAAAAGGGAGAAGACTCAAATCAACAGAATTAGAAAAGAAAAAGGAGAAGTAACAACTGACACTGTAGAAATACAAAGGATCATGAGAGACTACTACAAGCAACTATAGGCCAATAAAATGGACAACCTGGAAGAAATGGACAAATTCTTAGAAAAGTACAATCTTCTGAGACTGAACCAGGAAGAAATAGAAAATATGACCAGACCAGTCACAAGCATTGAAATTGAAACTGTGATTAAAAAACCTTCCAGCAGGGACTTCCCTGGTGGTACAGTGGTTAAGATTCTGCCTGCCAATGCAGGGGATGAGGATTTGAGCCCTGGTCTGGGAAGATCCCACATGCCACAGAGCAACTAAGCCTGTGTGTCACAGCTACTGAGTCTGCACTCTAGAGCCCATGAGCCACAACTACTGAGCCCAAGTCACAACTACTGAGCCCGCGTGCCACTACTGAAGCCTGCGCACCTAGAGCCTGTGCTGTGCAACAGGAGAAGCCACTGCAATGAAGAGTAGCCCCCACTCGCCACAACTAGAGAAAGCCTATGCACAGCAATGAAGACCCAATGCAGTCAAACATTTAAAAAAAAAAGATAAATGTATTTATTTTTTAAAAAAGGGGGGCTTCCCTCGTGGCACAGTGGTTAAGAATCTGCCTGCCAATGCAGGGGACATGGATTTGAGCCATGGTCCAGGAAGATCCCACATGCTGAGGAACAACTAAGCCCGTGTGCCACAACTACTGATCCTGCATTCTAGAGCCCGCGAGCCACAACTACTAAGCCCATTTGCTGCAACTAGTGAAGCCCACACACCACAGTCCATGCTCCGCAACAAGAGAAGTCACTGCAATGAGAAGCCCGCACACTGCATCGAAGAGTAGCTCCTGCTTGCCGCAACTAGAGAAAGCCAACACGCAGCAATGAAGACCCAATGCAGTCAAAAATAAATAAATAAAATAAAAATTTTTTAAAAAATTCTCAGTTAAAAAAAAAAAATCTTCTAACAAACAAAAGCCCAGGACCAGATGGCTTCACAGGTGAATTCTATCAAACATTTAGAGATGAGCTAACACCTATCCTTCTCAAACTATTCCAAAATATAGCAGAGGGAGGAGCACTTCAAAACTCATTCTACGAGGTCACCATCACATTGATACCAAAACCACACAAAGATGTCACAAAGAAAGAAAACTACAGGCCAATATCACTGATGAACATAGATGCAAAAATCCTCAACGAGATAGTAGCAAACAGAATCCAACAACACATTAAAAGGATCGTACACCATGATCAAGTGGGGTTTATCCCAGGAATGCAAGGATTCTTCAATATACACAAATAAATCAATGTGATACACCATAGTAACAAACTGAAGGATAAAAACTATGATAAGTTCAATAGATGCAGAAAAATCTTTTGACAAAATTCAACACCGATTTATGATAAAAACTGTCCAGAAAGTGGGCATAGAGGGAACCTACCTCAACATAATAAAGGCCATATATTACAAACCCAGAGCCAACATCATCCTCAATGGTGAAAAACTGAAACCATTTCTTCTGAGATCAGGAACATGACAAGGTTGCCCACTCTCACCACTATTATTCAATCAAGGTTTGGAAGTTTTAGCCATGGCAATCAGAGAAAAAAAAGAAATAAAAGGAATCCAAATCAGAAAAGAAGTAAAACTGTCACTGTTTGTAGATGACATGATACTATACATAGAGAATCCTAAAGATGCTACCAGAAAACTACTAGAGTTCATCAGTGAATTTGGTAAGTAGCAGGATACAAAATTAATGCACAGAAATCTCTGGCATTCCTATACACTAATGTTGAAAAATCTGAAAGTGAAATTAAGGAAACAATCCCATTTACCAATGCAACAAAAAGAATAAAATACCTAGGAATAGAACTACCTAAGGAGAGAAAAGACCTGTATGCAGAAAATTGTAAGACACTGATGAAAGAAATTAAAGATGATACCAACAGATGGAGAGATATACCATGTTCTTGGATTGGAAGAATCAACATGGTGAAAATGACTATACTATCCAAAGCAATCTACAGATTCAATGAAATCCCTATCAAACTACCAATGGCATTTTTCACAGAACTAGAACATAAAATTTCACAATTTGTACGGAAACACAAAAGACCCCAAATAGCCAAAGCAATGTTGAGAAATAAAAATGGAGCTGGAGGAATCAGGCTCCCTGGCTTCCTACTATACTACAAAGCTACAGTAATCAAGACAGTATGGTACTGGCACAAAACCAGAAATATAGACCGATGGAACAGGATAGAAAGCCCAGAGATAAACCCACACACGTATGGTCACCTTATCTTTGATAAGGGAGCCAAGAATACACAATGGAGAAAAGACAGCCTCTTCAATAAGTGGTGCTGGGAAAACTGGACAGCTACATGTAAAAGAATGAAATTAGAACACTTCCTAACACCATACACAAAAATAAATTCAAAATGGATTAAAGCCCTAAATGTAAGGCCAGACACTATCAAACTCTTAGAGGAAAACATAGGCAGAACACTCAATGACATAAATCACAGCAAGATCCTTTTGACTCACCTCCTAGAGAAATGGAAATAAAAACAAAAATAAACAATTGGACCTAATGAAACTTAAAAGCTTTTGCACAAAAAAAAAAAAAGCTTTTGCACAGCAAAGGAAACCATAATCAAGGTGAAAAGACAACCCTCAGAATGGGAGAAAATATTTGCAAACGAAGCAACTGACAAAGGATTAATCTCCAAAATATACAAGCAGCTCATGCAGCTCAATATCAAAAAAACAAACAACCCAATCCAAAAATGGGCTGAAGACCTAAACAGACATTTCTCCAAAGAAGATATACAGAGTTTCAAGAAACACATGAAAGGATGCTCAACATCACTAATCATTAGAGATATGCAAATGAAAACCACCATGAGGTATCACCTCACACCAGTCAGAATGGCTATCATCAAAAAATCTACAAACAATTAATGCTGGAGAGGGTCTGGAGTAAAGGGAACCTTCTTGCACTATTGGTGGGAATGTAAATTGATACAGCCACTATGGAGAACAGTATGTAGGTTCCTTAAAAAGCTAAAAATAGAACTACCATATGATCCAACAATCCCACTCCTGGGCACACATCCAGAGAAAACCGTGGTTCGAAAGGATACATGCACCTCAATGTTCATTGCTGTGCTGTTTACAGTAACCAAGGTATGGAAGCAACCTAAGTGTCCATCAATAGATGAATGGATAAAGAAGATGTGGCACATTTATACAATGGAATATTACTCAGCCATAAAAATAAACGAATTTGAGTTATTTGCAGTGAGGTGGATGGACATCAAGTCTGTCATACAGAGTGAAGTAAGTTAGAAAGAGAAAAACAAATATTGTATGCTAACACATATATATATATGGAATAAAAAAAATGGTTCTGATGAACCTAGGGGCAGGACAGGAATAATGACACAGATGTAGAGAATGGACTTGAGGACAAGGGGTGGGGAAGGGTAAGCTGGGACGAAGTGAGAGAGTAGCATTGACATATATACTCTACCAAATGTAAAATAGCTAGTGGGAAGCAGCTGCATAGCACAGGGAGATCAGCTTGGTGCTTTGTGACCACCTAGAGGAGTGGGATAGGGAGGGTGGGAGGGAGACGCAAGAGGGAGGGGATATGGGGATATATGTATACATATAGCTGATTCACTTTGTCTTACAGCAAAAAGTAACACAACATTGTAAAGCAATTATAGTCCAATAAAGATGTTTAAAACATATTTTTTAAATGCTTGAAAAGATTTGCAAAAAAAAGAAATGTGGTACATATATACAGTGGAATATTATTCAGCGATAAAAATGAATGAAATAATGCCATTTGCAGCAAGATGGATGGACCTAGAGATTATCATACGAAGTGAAGTAAGTCAGAGAAAGACAAATTCATATGCTATCACTCATATTTGGAATCTAATTTTGAAAAAATGATACAAATGAATTTATTTACAAAACAGAAACAGACTCACAGATTTTAAAAACAAACTTATGGTTACCAAAGGGGAAACTTGTGGTGGGAGGGATAGATTAGGAGTTTGGGATTAACATACACACAGTACTATATATAAAATAGGTAACCAACAAGACTTACTATACAGCACAGGGAACTCTATTCAGTATTCTGTAATAACCTATATGGTAAAAGAATCTGAAAGAGAATGAATATGTATATGTAAAACTGAATAACTTTGCTGTACACCTGAAACCAATACAGCATTGCAAATCAACTATATTCCAATAAAATTAAAAAATAAAATAAAATAAAACTCTTCAACTATTAAAAAAAATATAGTGTTCTTAGGACTTCCCTGCTGGTTCAGTGGTTTAGAATCCTCCTTCCAATGCAGGGGACGCAGGTTTCATCCCCAGTCTGGGAACTAAGACCCCCTGTGCTGCAACTACTGAGCACACATGCTTTGGAGCCCACGAGCCACAACTAGAGAGAAGCCCACACGCTGCAATGAAAGATCCCGCATGCCTCAATGAAGATCCCATGTGCTGTAACTAAGACCCCATGCAGCCAAATAATTAATTAATCAATTAAAAAATAAATAAGTAAAAAAAATAAAATTAGTGCAATCCAAATAAGATCTGTACCTGAGTTTATTAAAAAAAAAAATAGTGTTCTTTCCCATCTCTGTAGGGGGTCATGGTCACTGTATGTATCGCTGGACTATGTATCCTTGGCATTTGTATATCATTTTGATGTGTAATCCTTTGTTTCAAAAATGTATATGACTATTCCTTCAACTTATAACAGGTGGAACAGATCTCAGAGCTTTCTGAGAATCTACTTCCAGGGTTATAATCCTCAGTTTGGCTCAAATAAAATTCCCTTTTTTCTTCTTAACTTGATAGTTAATTGAATTTTCATTGACAGTAGAAAAAAAGTTAATTTATTTTTACTGCTGTGTAGAGTATTCCATTGTGGGAACCTACAACAACTTATTTGTCTTTTCTTCTGTTGGAGGACATTTGGGTTTCCCATTTTTTGCTACCACAAATATTGCTTCTATGAACATTCTTATATGCTCCTAAGGCACATGTGCCAGAGATGCCTTAAAGTGTACCTAGGAGTGGAAACAGTGGGATGTTGGGTATGCTTGTGTTCTTTTTTTCCAGGAAATGCCAAATTATTTTCCAAAGCAGTTGTAGCAATTTCAGCTTCTACCAGCAATGTATCAGAGTTCTGATTATTCCACATATTCTTACCAATATCTGGTATTATTGCTCTGTTTGGTTTAAATTTTCATTTTCCTGATTACTAACAAGGTTGAGCATATTTTTATATGGTTATGAACCATTTGATTTCTTCTTTGGTGAAATGCCTGCGTCTTGCATCTATTTTTTGTATTAGTTTGTCTTATTCTTATTAACCAACAGTCTTACAATTATTCTGGATGCTAATCTTTTGTTAGTTTTATGTGTCACAGTATCTTCTCAGTTTATTACTCTTTTTGGTGTCTTGGTAAATAGAAGTTCTTAATTTAAATGTATTGAATTCATCCATATTTTCTTTTTGGTTTTTGTGCTCAATTTAAGAAACCCTTCTCTACTCCTAATATAATAAAGATACCTTCCTATATATCATTTAAGAGGTTTGAAGTTTTGCCTTCCACATTTACATCTCAATCCACCTGGAATTTTCTTTTGTATATTGTATGAGGAATGATCTGTTGCTTTCCCATAGGGATTCATAATGGCCTCGGCATTGTTTATTGAATGCCCAGTCTTTCCTCCATGATCTGCAATGGCCATTATGCTGGTAGGTTGCTCTGCTTGTTTGTTTAGTCTTTGTTATGCTCTGTTGGTCTTTGCATACAAGTCCATGCCAATTACACTTTGCTTTCCTTACTATAGTTCTTTAATGCCTTGTTATCTGGTAGATCAAGTCCCCTCACCCTGTTCTCCTTCTTTAGGAGTTCTTCTTGGTTAACCTTAGTCCTTTTTCTCGGATATGAATTTTAGAATTAGCTATCAGGTTCCACTAAAAATTTAAAAATCTGTCTAGTTTTAAATTTTAACTTAATTGAATCTGTAGTTAAATTTAGGGAGAACTAAAACTATCAAATAGAGTCTTATCTAATAACCTGACATATTTATTTACTTAGGATTTTAACGTATTGTATTGTATTTTCTTAACATTTTATCATTTCCATCAAAAAGGGATTATATCTATTTTATTAAATTTATTCCTGAGTACTTTTGGTTTTTCTGTTGCCATTGAAAATAGCATCTTTGGGGGCTTCCCTGGTGGTGCAGTGATTGAGAGTCCGCCTGCCGATGCAGGGGACACGGGTTCATGCCCCGGTCTGGGAAGATCCCACATGCCGTGGAGCGGCTGGGCCCGTGAGCCATGGCCACTGAGCCTGCGCGTCCAGAGCCTGTGCTCCACAACGGGAGAGACCACAACAGTGAGAGGCCCGCGTACTGCAAAAATAAATAAATAAATAAATTTAATTAATTCATTAATTTTTAAAAATCATAAAAAAATAAAAATTACATCTTCGAATTGGCATTTGTTGTTGATGGTTTACTGTTGAATTGCAGTTGACTTTTGCATATTGATTTTTTAAAAATATTTATTTATTTATTTATTTATTTGCCTGGGCCAGGTCTTAGTTGCGGCACATGGGATCTTTGTTGCAGTATGCAGGATCTTTAGTTGTGGCATGTGGGATCTAGTTCCCTGACCAGGGATTGAACCTGGGCCCCCTGCATTTGGAGCACCAAGTCTTAGCCACTGGACCACCAGGGAAGTCCCTGTATATTGGTTTTTATACATTCTTGCCAATTTCTCTTATCGATTTTAATAATTAATTTCTAGATTTTTAAATTTTATCATCCACAAATAATGATAGTTTTGTTTCTTCCATCCTTATCTTTGTCTTATTGAAGCATCTAAGATTTCCAATACAAGAAGTGGTAATAATGGATATCTTTTACTTGCTCCTGATGTTAAAGACATGTTTAGTATTTTACTATTAAATAAAATATTTGGTATAGGTTTTTTGCAGATAACTTTTATCAAGTTAAGTAAGTTCCATTATAGTCCTAATTTAAAAAAACGGTTTTGTTGTGAATGGATGTTGAATTTTATTTAATATTTTTCCTTCATCTACTGAGAAGATCATATGTTTTTCTTCTTAGATCTGTTAATGTGGTAAATTACATTAATCAGTTGTCTACTATTAAACCAACCTTGTGTTCCCAGGATAAATCCAATATGCTAGCATTTTTAATGCATTATTTGATTTGATTTGCTAATGTTTTGTTTAGAATATCCATATCTTATTTCAGGAGTGCAAGTAGCCAGCAATTTTCCTTTCTTGTTTTGTCCTTTTCTGATTTTGGTTATCAAGGCCATGTTAGTCTGATTAAATATTACCCTATGCAATGGTACATCTAGAAACTATATCAGCTCTGGAATCCCCCAAATAATATATATATTTAATAAATTAAGTTATAGCATATAACCCCAAACATTCATTCAATCATTTCCATTAATATACTTAAAAATTGTTCAGGAGTACCATTTATCCATAGAAGAGAAATATATACATCTATAGATACAAATATTATTCCTCTGTAAATGGCGATTTCTGAATTATGTTGAAGATGAACCAGTTAAAGAAAGCAGGTAAGACAGATATATTCAAACTAAATGCTTTCATCTACACTATCATTCCTTTTAATTTAATCTTCTTTCACTCCTACATAGAATATTTCTCTATGTATTGTATAGGGCAGTGTAGTAAAAAGAGGACAGTACTCCACCAATACCCAGCAGACTTAATTCTCATTCCAGCTCTGCCACATTCTAAGATGTCTCAACTATAGACTGGTGATAATAATTTATTATAGTATCACTGTTAGGATCAAATGAAATAGTGAATCATCATTATTCTTTTGATATTCTGGTATTCTTGATAACTCAATATGTAAGAGTATTCCATTTAAATTCTTTTTCAGTTGAGTATATTTTTGGATGAAAATACCTATTTTTGAAAATCTAAAGCAGCTAAATTTAGTTGCAGAATTAATATAAAAAGATTTTAAAAACGGAAATTATGAAGTTGAAAGATTGCTTTGTTCTTCTCAGACAGTAAGTGGGAGTGATATGGATTTATATACTCATAATTTATACATGAAACTAAATAATTTTGTGCACCAGACAATCAAAACAATATGAAAAAGAAGAATAAAGTAATAGGGACCTGCTTCTGAAGTGATAGCCTACTTCTGGATGTATATGCGAACTTGGCGTTGTTAAAAAAAAAATGTTCATGACATTTTTAAAGAGAGTAAGGAAGATTTCATTCAAGACAAACTCCTGCAACGAGGATTTTGCAGTAGGGCAGGTTGTGTGGGCTCAACTCTGAATACCGTAAGGACAAGTGGGGATTTACAGCCAAGGAGCAGGGTAGAGGTCAGTGAATAGAACATTACTAAGAGGAAACATCAGGGGTAAGGGAGATTCTTGCTGAAGGCTGGCCCACGGTAATAAGATATCAAGAGTGCAGTATGAGGAATTTGATCTGATATGAAAGGTGACCAGATACCAAAGGTGGGGGATTTTCACTAAACCCACTCAGCAGGATTCTTGCTAAAACTAGACTAAGGGGCCAAGGACTGAGCCCAAGGCTGATTTAGGCTTGGTCAAGGAGAGTCTCTGTCAGTGGCTGTGATGTCTGCCTCTTGACTGGATGGTTGAAATGTCAGCTTTTTCTAGCCTCACACTGAGATAATCTAAGGTTGATTCATGTCAACTCGCCTTGTTATCCTGAACTAGCAACAATTAAAACTACAGTGTTCAAATTACAGGTTTGAAGCCTAGGATCCAACGTTTGGACTTTACCTTTCAGCAATAATTTTAGTATCTGGCAACCATTTCTGTTCTTAGTGACTAGCACTAAACTGTAATAAGAACAACTTTGAAAACAGTGGAATGATTAAGCTCCAGATAAATTTTATAATACTGGAGTCTTTGTCCTTTTACTAGATGTGGGTGTGTTAGAATGAATGAGTATGCCTAGGTGTTGAAATGAAACTCAAACAGGTTTGCACTTGACATCCAAATACTAACACTTTTGCTCCTCAACAGGAATCTGAGTATAAAGTAATGTCTTCTTATTTTATTTGACAACGTTGACCTTTATCTGAAGGTTAGGCAGTCCCCTCACCCTTCTTCCCCATAGGACTTAGATAAGATGCTTGCCTTGTTTGTCTGTGACAGTGCCACACACAGACCCTCTAAATCTCCATTCTTTGCCTCATAAATGACTAGCTGAACTGTTTTGTCCCCACTGATCAACAGGAACAAAATGATATTAACCAAACTTTGGTTAAGCTTCTTTCTTTCCCCCAGGACCCTGAACTGGGACCCACCCTGAGCCTGAGGCAGCATACAGCCCCTCCTTAAGGGCTGCTCTCTGAGAAGATGCTAGCCTCGGGGTAAAACATGCCTGATTTACTCTCCCATCACACCACCCTTGCATCCTACATCTCCTCACCTGGTCCTTTCTAGCCTTGTTCACTCCTCTCTATAAACGAGAACCCCTTTTTGCACAACTGCTGAGATACTTGCAGGTCTTCTGGTCACAGGTTCCCCCTTATTGCAACAGTCCCCCCACTTCCCCTGAACAATGCTTTCAGATTTGACATAGGCTGTCCTTGAATATGACATTTATTGAACTGATTTCACACTATTTCATCCTAAGTAGACATATTTTCAGAATATCTTACATCTGCCATCTTCTTTCCACAGCTACTGCTCTCATTCAGGCCCTTATTAACTTCATCCTTGCCCATTATTAACTGATATCCTTAGCCTCCAATTTAATTTGATTTCTCACATGGCTAGCAAATTAATCTCCCTCAAGATCACTACTGCAGCCTCAGCATTCTTTGCACTCTTTTTGTTCTTTTTTGGCTCTCTGTTGCCTAAGAATAAAGTCCAAATTCCTTAGTGAAGCTTTTACGTCTTTCCAAGAGGTCTAACCTCATCTCTTCTTCCTCCCGTTGAAAGCTTTCAGCTGTTTCTAAAACCTTCCTTGATATTTCCAGTCTTGTTGTGTTTGCCCATTTTATTTTCTGCGCCTTGAATGTTTTCCCTCCAAAATTCCCCCCTCTGAATTTCTATCCAACACACATGCTATTCTTTCCCTGTTTGGGAATTAATCTCTTCCACTATTATTCCTCTGACACTGTGTCTGTACCTCCATTAAAACATTTAACACAGTCATCTTTTATTACAGTAACTTTACATTTTTTCTCTCTCCTTCCAGATTATAAACTTCTTGAGGGCATGACTGTGCCCATTCCTCTGTGTATCTTCTCTGGCCCTTAGTCTAATGCCTTGCATTTGGTAAACACTCAATATTTGCTCTTGTAATTAAAATGAATGGAGATAAAATATGAGAGTTCAGGACTCAGAAGTCAATTGAATGTTGTTTACAGTAAGGCAGGAGATGGAATTTCCTGACTAATAATGGTAATAAGAGAAGAGCAAAGATTGAACTGGTTGTTTTACGACCTCCTGGGAGGCAATATAGATAATGTGTCAAGACTGTGGGCTCTGGTTTCAGGCGTACAAAGCAGGCTCTACTACTTAACAACTCTGTGACCTCAGGCATATTCTTTAATGTTTCTATGCCTCAATTTTTCATGTGTAGAATGAAGATAGAAAGATTTACCTTACAGGGTTGTTGTGAAGATTAAATTAGTTACTATTTGTAAAGCATATCAAATAGTACACATCGCATAACAAGATCCAATAAATATTCACTTTAATATCAAAATTGGGTATCCAAAAAGGAAAAGCTTCACTTTATTGTTCCCTCTAGTGATCATTTAAGTCAAATAATTCCAAGGAATTTGTTACCAAATAGTTACTGGACACACTGGTTTGAATTGATCTGTGTCATCTCTAAGGATCATCAGGTCTCTCAAAGATTTGTATAGGAACAGACAAGGGAATGACCTCTTACAACCTCCAGCTGTGCTGGGAATGAGCCAAAGCCAAATAATCAAGTTCATATACGTTTTAACAATCTCTTTAGGCTTCAGGGTCTTTCTAGGAGAGTTCTGTAGGAATGGATTTCTAAAGTTCACTCACTCATATGTATTCATTCAGTTATTCAGTAAACACTGTGGGAGGAAAGTCAAAATAGAGTTGGTATTGCTAGGAGAGCTCTCTAAAATGGAGCCAGGAGACCACTGAGGAAATGTGACTTATGCATGTCTCTGCCTGGATGGAATCTGACCTTTTGACCACTTATTGTCCTGACAAAGGCATCTAGAAAATCTGCCCAGGAGCTCAAAGTAATTGTTGGACCCTAAAAAAAGTTGGGAGAGCCTACCCCTTGAGGACAAATATTTCCTTTCTTATGTCAGAGTACAGCCTTGTGGCTTTTGCCTTTATAAGCTCCTGACTCCTTCTCTTCCCCGAAACACTCTTTTGGTTTTACCTGAATCTGTATCTTCTGAATTGCAATTCTTAAGACCCCCAATACACCTTTTTCTTATTTGCAGCCTTCTATATTTTATTACACACACACACACACACACACACACACACATATATTTTGGTTGACAACATTTAGGTGCTAGGTATATAGAAATCAAGGATATTATTCCTGTCTTCAACTAATTCATGTTCTCGTATAGGAAACAGTATTTTTTTTTTTTTTTTTTTCTTCCGGTACGTGGGCCTCTCACCGCTGTGGCCCCTCCCGCTGCGGAGCACAGGCTCCGGACGTGCGGGCTTAGGGGCCAGGGCTCACGGGCCCAGCTGCTCCGCGGCATGTGGGATCTTCCCGGACCGGGGCACAAACCCGCGTCCCCTGCATCACCAGGCAGATACTCAACCACTGAGCCACCAGGGAAGCCCAGGAAACAGTCTTGAAGGACTCAGCCAGATGAGAGATGGAAGGAAGTGAGTTCAAGACAGAAATAACATAAACTGACACAGAGAACGGACACAGAGCACTGACACAGAGGCACAAGGGAGAATGAAATATTCAGAGCAATTCATTTCAGAATAACTAAATATAGAGTGAGGGTATCAGGGCAGTGGTAGGAGCGAGAGGCAGGAGCAGGATGATGATGACCTTGTATATGAGGCCTGAATAGCACCTGGCTTCCCTCACTCTGCCTGTCAACAGTCTCCTTAGCTTGCATACCTCATGGGGGGAGGGGAGAAGACAACAAAAAATCTGGTAGTAGCCAAACAGCCTCTGTAAAACCAAAGCTCTGGATAGACTAGACCTCAATCACCTGTTTTTCCTCTTGCATCCTGAGATATCTAACATTAGCCCTTCGGGAATGCCAAAGTAAAATTTGAATTTTATCCTGAAGGCCACAGGGAAAAAAGGAAGGATTTTAAGCAGGATAGAACTGTGATCCAGTTTGCCTTTCAAAAAGCAGTTTTTAAAGCAGGGAAGAGATTTGAGGGGGTGGTGAATGGAGCCAGAGGTATGAAGAAGACAATGATTCTAACTGAATATGCTGAGTTTGAGATAATGACGGATATTTGTACGGTGATGTTAAAATGATAATATACCAGATTCAGTTCTTTAAATAAAATTTCCAAGGTATATTCTGTGATTAACTCACTTAAGAGTTAAAAAATTTCTTACCTATATAATGTCATTTTAGCCTTTCCATAATCCTATAAGGCTCTTGTTCTCTCCACTTTGCAATGAGGATTTGTACCTCTGAAGTTGTAAGTGATTTATTGGCCTAGGATCTTAGAATCTTAGAGGAAGTCAGTGGCAGATCCAAGCCCCAAATCTAGCTCTTCTGAATCGAGATAGTGTTCTTTCCATAACTGCATACGTTTATAGTAACTCATTAACCCTTTATTCAGTGTCAATTTTGCTCCCAGCATTTTGTTACTGGAAATAAAAAGGAATTAGAAGCTCAGCACAGGGCCTTGCCTCTGGGGGACAGCAAGAGGTTTTGCAGCAACAAAAAATTGTCAGCAAAGCTGTAGATTAGCAATCAGATCTGACTTCTAGTTCTAACTCTGCCTCTAACTACCTGCCTGATTATATTTGATTTGAAAATTGGAAAACCTACCTCAAACAAATTTAAATAGAAAGGGGAATTTATTGGCTCATGAAATCCAAGGAAGAACTGAACAGTCAAGCATGAAGAAAGACAGGGCAGCAAAGGTGGCCTGAGGAACAACTGGGAGGAGGGGCTCAAACCTTGGCAGGAGTCTTTGAGACCTTTTGTTTCTGCTGCTATCTGTGGCAGTTTCACTTTCTCTCACATGAACCTTGAATATGGGGCATGATATTGGTAGGTAGAAGGAAAGAAAGCCAGTGTTCCAGGTAGGCAAAGGAGGCTCTGAGTTAGTGATGTAAGTGGTCTATGAATGAAAGACAAGCCTGACTGGAATGGAGGCTTCATCCTTGTTCCTTGGAAATAACATTGGATTGCTAAGGTAGAAACTGATTATGTTGAACCTAAAAGATAAACACAGAATTTGTTATGGTTGAAGCAACCATTATAGATTTCCTGTATAGAGTCAACTGTGACTCTGAAACCCCACTTTACAATGTAAATCTTCAACCACTTCCTAGAATGCTCCTTCCTTCCTTGTCAACTGAACTTGATTTAAGAATAAAGAATGGGGGGCTTCCCTGGTGGTGCAGTGGTTGAGAGTCCGCCTGCCGATGCAGGGCACACGGGTTTGTGCCCCGGTCTGGGAAGATCCCACATGCTGCGGAGCGGCTGGGCCCGTGAGCCATGGCTGAGCCTGCGTGTCCGGAGCCTGTGCTCCGCAACGGGAGAGGCCACAACAGTGAGAGGCCCGCGTACTGCAAAAAACAACAACAACAACAAAGTACAGCTGCAAAGAGAGACGTTAACAAACAAAGTAAAATATTAGGGAGAAAAAAATGATTTAAAAAAAGTACTACAGAATTGGGGTAAAATAAACCTGAGTGCAAATGGTCTGCACGGTAAGGAAAAAAATTCCATGGTGATCTCAGCCTGTGTGCACCAGAAACAAAGTGGGTGAGAGGCCATTTAATTTGTTGACTGAGATACACTCAGACCATTTTTCTATAAGGTATTTTTCCCATAGAATCTTTCTTTGGGAGAAAGTGATTGAAAGGCTGGGGCATAGAAAATGTAGAGGATAAAAAATTTAACTGTTACTTATAAAATTTTATCTATATTTGTCATACATTTTCTTTACCTTTGTGGTATGATAGGTATCTTTCTGAGAATTCAAAAGAAATCCTATTTTTGAGAAATATAAAACTAATCAAAGATGCAGGATAAAACCATTAGGTTATATGAAGTTAATAAACATGGGTTTAATCTTTCAAAAATATTCATAATGACCACTTATTGATGCCATAAGTGCTATGTAATGACATCTACATGTCAAAAATATTCCAGTAATAGCAATAATTTATGGTAAATAGTTTGCAACATATAAATTCTGTAGTTTAACAAATACAAAATTAAGTTGAAACAGAAATAGGCTCACAGACATAGAAAATAAACTTATGGTTACCAAAGGGGTAAGGGCAGGGGGAGGGATAAATTAGGAGTTTGGGATTAACATATACACACTACTATATATGAAATAAACAACAAGGACCTACTGTATAGCACAGGGAACTAGACTATCTTGTAATAACCTATAATGGAAAAGAATCTGAAAAAGAACATATATATAGACACACACACACATATGTATAAATTATATATATATATGAATTCAGTTTTATATATATATATATATATATAAACTGAATCACTTAGCTGTACACCTGAAACTAACACAACATTGTAAATCAACTATACTTCAATAAAAATTTTTTTTTAAATTCTAAACAAAAAAAAAAAAGAATGAAATTAACTTGGGTTCCTGGTAGACAAAAGAAAATAAATTAATTATAATGAATATTCAGTTTAAAATGAATATCATCATTTTCTTATTAAGTAACACAGTTTCCCCCACCCTCGGGGGTTTTATGGAGATATAATTCACATTGCACATTGTATTAGTTTAAGGTGTACAACATAATGATTTGATATACGTATATATTGCAAAATCATTACCACAATTTTAGTTAACTTCCATCACTTCACATAGTTACAATTTTTTTTCTTGTGATGAGAACTTTTAAGATCTACTCTTTTAGCAACTTTCAAGTATACAATACAGTATAACATAGTTTTGAACATAAATTACTTAGAAGGTGCATTTCTAATGATAAAGTTCTTTGAACTCATTGTAAAAGTAGCTGAATCAATGATTTATCACAACTCAATATGATAAATTACCTGTTGAAGGTAAAATGACCAAGGCTAAGACTGTATATTGTGTTTTCCCACTACTTTTAGGAAAGTTCCATTAGAAATGACAGCAACATTTACCTTTATAGAACACAAGTCTTAAGAATGTTTCAGAGGAGGAACCAAGATGGCAGCGTAGAAGGACATGCTCTCACTCCCTTAGGCGAGAACATCAGAATCACAACTAGCTGCTGGACAATCATCAACAGGAAGACACTGGAACTCACCAAAAAAGATACCCCGCATCCAAAGACAAAGGAGAAGCCACAATGAGACCATAGGAGGGGCGCAGTCACAGTAAAATCAAATCCCATAACTACTGGGTGGGTGACTCACAGACTGGAGAACACTTATACCACAGAAGTCCACCCATTGGAGTGAAGGTTCTGAGCCCCACGTGAGGTACCCAACCTGGGGGTCTGGCAATGGGAGGAGGAATTCCTAGAGAATCAGACTTTGAAGGCTAGTGGGATTTGATTGCAGGACTTCAACAGGACTGGGGGAAACAGAGACTCCACCCTTGGAGGGCACACACAAAGTAGTGTGCACATCGGGACCCAGGGGAAGGAGCAGTGACCCCAGGGGAGACTGAACCAGACCTACCTGCTAGTGTTGGAGGGTCTCCTGCAGAGGCGGGGGGTGGCTGTGGCTCACCGTGTGGACAAGGACACTGGCAGCAGAAGTTCTGGGAAGTACTCCTAGGCATGAGCCCTCCCTGAGTCCACACCAACCCCACCAAAGAGCCCAGGTAAGCTCCAGTGCTGGGTCCCCTCAGGCCAAACAACCAACAGGGAGGGAACCCAGCCCCACCCATCAGCAGTCAAGCAGATTAAAGTTTTACTGAGCTCTGCCCACCAGAGCAACAGTCAGCTCTACCCACCACCAGTCCCTCCCATCAGGGAACTTGCACAAGCCTCTTAGATAGCCTCATCTGCCAGAGAGCAGACAGCAGAAGCAAGAAGAACTACAGTCCTTCAGCCTGTGGAACAAAAACCACATTCACAGAAAGATAGACAAGATGAAAAGGCAGAGGTCTATGTACCAGATGAAGGAACAAGATAAAACCCCAGATAAACAACTAAATGAAGTGGAGATAGGCAACCTTCCAGAAAAAGAATTCAGAATAATGATAGTGAAGATGATCCAGGACCTCAGAAAAAGAATGGAGGCAAAGATCCAGAAGATGCAAGAAAGGTTTAACAAAGACCTAGAAGAATTAAAGAACAAACAAATAGAGATGAACAATACAATAACTGAAATGAAAACCACACTAGAAGGAATCAATAGCAGAATAACTGAGGTAGAAGAACGGATAAGTGACCTGGAAGACAGAATGGTGGAATTCACTGCTGCAGAACAGAATAAAGAAAAAAGAATGAAAAGAAATGAAGACAGCCTAAGAGACCTCTGGGACAACATTAAATGCAACAACATTCACATTATAGGCGTCCCAAAAGGAGAAGAGAGAGAGAAAAAGGACCAGAGAAAATATTTGAAGAGATTATAGTCGAAAACTTCCCTAACATGGGAAAGGAAATAGCCACCCAAGTCCAGGAAGAGCAGAGAGTCCCATACACGGTAAACCCAAGGAGAAACACGCTGAGACACATAGTAATCAAACTGGCAAAAATTAAAGACAAAGAAAAATTATTGAAAGCAGCAAGGGAAAAATGACAAATAACATACAAGGGAACTCCCATAAGGTTAACAGCTGATTTCTCAGCAGAAACTCTATAGCCAGAAGGGAGTCCCATGATATACTTAAAGTGATGAAAGGGAAGAACCTACGACCAAGATTACTCTACCCGGCAAGGACCTCATTCAGATTCGATGGAGAAATCAAAAGCTTTACAGACGAGCAAAAGCTAAGAGAATTCAGCACCACCAAACCAGCTCTACAAGAAATGCTAAAGGAACTTCTCTAAGTGGGAAACACAAGAGAAGAAAGGAACCTACAAACACAAACCCAAAACAATTAAGAAAATGGTCATAGGAACATACATATTGATAATTACCTTAAACGTGAAGGATTAAATGCTACAACCAAAAGACACAGGCTTGCTGAATGGATACAAAAACAAGACCCATATATATGCTGTCTACAAGAGACCCACTTCAGACCTAGGGACACATAGAGACAAAGTGAGGGGATGGAAAAAGATATTCCATGAAAATGGAAATCAAAAGAAGGTGGAGTACCAATACTCATATCAGATAAAATAGACTTTAAAATAAAGAATGTTACAAGAGACAAGGAAGGACACTATATAATGATCAAGGGATCAATCCAAGAAGAAGATATAGCAATTGTAAATGTATATGCAACTAACATAGGAGCACCTCAATACATAAGGCAACTGCTAACAGCTCTAAAAGAGGAAATTGAAAGTAACACAATAATAGTGGGGGACTTCAACACCTGACTAACACCAATGGACAGATCATCCAAAATGAAAATAAAAAAGAAAACAGAAGCTTTAAATGACACAATAGACCAGATAGATTTCATTGATATTTATAATACATTCCATCCAGAAACAGCAGATTACACTTTCTTCTCAACTATGCATGGAACATTCTCCAGGATAGATCACATCTTGGGTCACAAATCAAGCCACAGTATATTTAAGAAAACTGGAATCATATCAAGCATCTTTTCTGACCACAACGCTATGAGATTAGAAATGAATTACAGGGGAAAAAATGTAAATAACACAAACACATGGAGGCTAAACAATACATTACTAAATAACCAAAAGATCACTGAAGAAATCCAAGAGGAAATCAAAAAATACCTAGAGACAAATGACAATGAAAACAGGATGATCCAAAACCCATGGGATACAGCAAAAGCAGTTCTAAGAGGGAAGTTTATAGCTATACAAGCCTACCTCAAGAAACAAGAAAAATCTCAAATAAACAATCTAACCTTACACCTAAAGGAACTAGAGAAAGCAGAACAAACAAAACCCAAAGTTAGCAGAAGGAAAGAAATCATAAAGATCAGAGCAGAAATAAATGAAATAGAAACAAAGAAAACAAAGGCAAGGATCAATAAAACTAAAAGCGGGTTCTTTGAGAAGATAAACAAAATTGATAAACCATTAGCCAGACTCATGAAGAAAAAAAGGGAGAGGACTCAAATCAATAAAATTAGAAATGAAAAAGGAGAAGTTACAACAGACAACGCAGAAATACAAAGCATCCAAAGAGACTACTACAAGCAACTCTATGCCAATAAAATGGACAACCTGGAAGAAATGGACAAATTCTTAGAAACATATAACCTTCCAAGACTGAACGAGGAAGAAAGAAAATATGAACAGACAAATCACAAGTAATGAAATTGAAACTGTGATTAAAAATCTTCCCACAAACAAAAGTCCAGGACCAGATGGCTTCACAGGTGAATTCCATCAAACATTTAGAGAAGAGCTAACACCCATCCTTCTCAAACTCCTCCAAAAAATTGCAGAGGAAGGAACACTCCCCAACTCATTCTATGAGGCCACCATCACCCTGATACCAAACAAGACAAAGATACTACAAAAAAAAGAAAATTACAGACCAATATCACTGATGACTATAGATGCAAAAATCCTCAACAAAATACTAGCAAACAGAATCCAGCAACACATTAAAAGGATCATACACCACGATCAAGTGGGATTTATCCCAGGGATGCAAGGATTCTTCAATATACGTTAGTCAATCAATGTGATAAACCATATTAACAAATTGAAGAATAAAAACCATATGATCACCTCAATAGATGCAGAAAAAGCTTTTGACAAAATTCAACACCCATTTATGATAAAAACTCTCCAGAAAGTGGGCATAGAGGGAACCTATCACGACATAATAAAGGCCATATACAACAAAATCACAGCAAACATCATTCTCAATGGTGAAAAACTGAAAGCATTTCCTCTAAGATCAGGCACAAGAGAAGGATGTTCACTCTCACCACTATTATTCAACATAGTTTTGGAAGTCCTAGCCATGAGAATCAGAGAAGAAAAAGAAATAAAAGGAATACAAATTGGAAAAGAAGTAAAACTGTCAGTGTTTGCAGATGACATGATAGTATACAGAGAAAATCCTAAAGATGCCACCAGAAAACTACTAGAGCTAATCAATGAATTTGGTAAAGTAGCAGGATACAAAATTAATGCACAGAAATCTCTTGCATTCCTATACACTAATGATGACAAATCTGAAAGAGAAATTATGGAAACACTCCCATTTACCATTGCAACAAAAATAAAATACCTAGGAATAAACCTACCTAGGGAGACAAAAGACCTGTATGCAGAAAACTATAAGACACTGATGAAAGAAATTAAAGATGACACCAACAGATGGAAAGATATATAATGTTCTTGGATTGGAAGAATCAATATTGTGAAAATGACTCTACTACCCAAAGCAATCTACAGATTCAATGCAATCTCTATCAAATTACCAATGGCATTTTTTACAGAACTAGAACAAAAAATCTTAAAATTTGTATGGAGACACAAAAGACCCCAAATAGCCAAAGCAGTCTTGAGGGGAAAAAATGGAGCTGGAGGAATCACACTCCCTGACTTCAGACTATACTACAAAGCTACAGTAATCAAGACAATATGGTACTGGCACAAAAACAGAAACATAGATCAATGGAGTAAGATAGAAAGCCCAGAGATAAACTCACACACCTATGGTCAACTAATCCATGACAAAGGAGGCAAGGATATACAGTGGAGAAATGACAGTCTCTTCAATAAGTGGTGCTGGGACAACTGGACAGCTACATGTAAAAGAATGAAATTAGAACACTCCCTAACACCATACACAAAAACAAACTCAAACTGGATTAGAGACCTAAATGTAAGACCTGACACTATAAAACTCTTAGAGGAAAACATAGGAAGAACACTCTTTGACATAAATCACAGCAAGATCTTTTTTGATCCACTTCTTAGAGTAATGGAAATAAAAACCAAAATAAACAAATGGGACCTAATGAAACTTAAAAGCTTTTGCACATCAAAGGAAACCATAAACAAGACAAAAAGACAACCCTTAGAATAGGAGAAAATATTTGCAAATGAATCAACAAAGGATTAATCTCCAAAATATATAAACAGCTCATGCAGCTCAATATTAAAGAAACAAACAACCCAATTCAAAAATGGGCAGAAGACCTAAATAGACATTTCTCCGAAGAAGATATATGGATGGCCAAGAAGCACATGAAAAGCTGCTCAACATCACTAATTATTACAGAAATGCAAATCAAAACGACAATGTGGTATCACCTCACACCACTTAGAATGGGCATCATTAGAAAATCTACAAATAATAAATGCTGGAGAGGGTGTGGAGAAAAGGGAACCCTCCTGCACTGTTGGTGGGAATGTAAATTGATACAGTCACTATGGAGAACAGTATGGAGGTTCCTTAAAAAACTAAAAATAGAATTACCATATGATCCAGCAATCCCACAACTGGGCATATGCCCAGAGAAACCAATAATTCAAAGAGACACATGCACCCCAATGTTCATTGCAGCACTATTTACAATAGCCAGGTCATGGAAGCAACCTAAATGCCCATCGACAGACGAATGGATAAAGAGGATGTGTTACATATATACAATGGAATATTACTCAGCCATTAAAAGGAACGAAATTGGGTCGTTTGTAGAGATGTGGATGGATCTAGAGACTGTCATATAGAGTGAAGTAAGTCAGAAAGAGAAAAACAAATATCGTATATTAATGCATATATGTGGAACCTAGAAAAATGGTACAGATGAACCGGTTTGCAGGGCAGAAATTGAGACACAGATGTAGAGAACAAACGAATGGACACCAAGGGGGGAAAGCAGGGCGTGTGGGCGTGGTGGTGTGATGAATTGGGTGATTGGGATTGACATGTATACACTACTGTGTATAAAATTGATGACTAATAAGGACCTGCTGTATAAAAAAATAAAATAAAATTCAAAACAAAAATTATGTTTCAATATTGCATAAAGTTAAACTGAAGTACAGAGGGAGAGGGATATAACAAAATTTGTTTAACGTGTTGATTGTGGGACATGGATTAAGACATTTTTGGCCTTGCAGGCAAGACACTGAATCACACCCATATAGTCATATCCTTACTTGGGAGCAATATTTTTTTCTTTTAAAAAATGTTTATGCTTTATTATAAAAATGCTTGCCACAGAATGTTTAAGTTTGAATCTTTTGATATAGTTAAATTTCTGTTAAGTTTTAAGATATTCTATTATAAAAAGTTCAGACTGAATGTGAATAGCATCCACCAAAACTACTATTCTTTCCAGTGTGGTGTTTTGGTTTCCAGCTTAGACTTTGTCCTTATCATTAACAGATTTATTGCACCAGCAGGACAGTGTTAGCCTCTTAACAACTTGCATTCTTTTTCCTCTTTAGTGCAGTCGTAGGCCAAATTCCCATTTCCCCATCATTTTTGTCTCCATTGCCTTTAAAGGGAATATTGCATTCTGATAAAATCTGCCAGTGCTGAAGGAGTCATAATTTGGCCATGGAATACACAGACAGTCCCCAGTATGTGATGGTTCGATTTAAGATTTTTTGACTTTATGATGGTGCAAAATATTACACATTCAGTAGACACCATACCTCAAATTTGAATTTGATCTTTTCCAGGGCTAGGGATATGCAGTACAAAAGGCTGGGCAGGGCAGGGAGCTGCAGCTCCCAGTCAGCCACTAGATCATAAGGGTAAACAGCTGAGACACTTATAACCATTCTGTATCCAGCCATTCTGATTTTCACTTTCACTACAGTATACAATAAATTACATGAGATATTCAACACTTTATTATAAGATAGGCTTTGTGTTAGGTGATTTGGGCCAACTGTAGGCTAAAGTAAGTGTTCTGAGCACGTTTAAAGGTAGGCTAGGCTAAGCTAAGATGATGGGTAGGTTAGGTGTATTAAATGCATTTTTGACTTACGATATTTGCAATTTATGATGGGTTTATCAGGACCCCCACCTCAAATAGAGTAAGATCTGTAAAGATCACCTTCTACTTTGTTTTATATATTTTCCTCTTTTTCTGCTATCTTTAGACTAATGCCCAGAATAAAAATTTCTTGGATAAATCTGAATAATTCCCCTACAAACAAATTATTTTCACAGAAAAGCACGTGTAAAGTGCCTCACTGAGACTGTTCGACATTTCTTTCTACGAACACAGTTGCTCCTTGACTATGTCTGTTTCACAGAACCAGTCACAGCTAACCCAATGCCACCTCTCTGCCTCTCACTCCACATAGTGATTGCTTGTATCTCACTTCCTAGAACTGTTTATTATGCCTGGCTTTACATCTTTGAATATACTTGCATGTTTTCTCATGTTTTGTCTTCCTCACTAGATTAGAAATGTCTCAATATTAGACACAATAATTTCCAATCAGGGATGGACTATTATTTGCCTGCAGATCTCTGAATTCAAATAAAATCCTTTCAAATCCCTTCCTTCCAATTCCCAGAACCCGATTCTAGTTCAGGCGCTCATTCTCTCGCCTGATTACTGTAATCATCTTCTAATGATTTACCTGGCCTTTGGTCTCTAACCTCTGGCAATTCATTGCTGATTTCCTTCCTAGTCATCTTTCTAAAGCACAGTTCTGCTGGTGTCACTGCCTAGCTTAAAGGCCTTTGATGGCTCCCCACTGCTTACAAAATAAAATCCCCAGCCTTTACAATCTGGTCCTATCTTCCGTTTCTAACCCCATTCCAGCCACTTACCCTTCCTACTCTGTATTCTATGAGCTATTAATTGTTTACCAAATACATCTTTGCACATTTCCATCCCCTGTCTTTATTCATTTTCTCTCTTCCTCAGATGGACTTCTCCACTTATTCATATCTTGCTCTTCAATTATGATCCAGCTCAATTGGATCACCTCTTAACACCTTTCTTGCTGTCCCTAGTCAACTTGTTTCTTCTTTCCAGAGCATGTTGTTTATGACTCAGTTGTAGCACTTACCATCTGCTCTGTACTCCAGAGGTGGATCTCTCTCTGTCTCCCATTTATACTGTGAGCAACTTGAGCGCACGGTTGATGATTTATTCATCTTTCCATGGCCACGGCCTGGCAAGTGAAGTGGGAGAAGGAGAATAATTCTCCCTGGGAAAGAAGAAAATATTTCTAATGACATAAGGGAGGGGAAGTTTCCAGCCTGTTTCTTGGAAGAAGTTCAAATTTTAAAATTATAGACATTCACCGTACCTGAAATAACTTCCTGGGATTAGAGTTCAGAGCCCTTCTGATAAAAAACCATTCCTTCTAGAAGTCAAGTTTGTAACTTGTGAAACATGAAAGTTAAGTCTCTCAACCAGCCTTATCAAACTCAAAAATCTACACCCTGTGTTCAGCCACCAATTATGTATCTTCTGTGCAACCCTGCTAGCTATTAGAATTTACTAAAAGGAAATTCTATATGTAAATCAATAATAACTGTGATCTCTTAAAACCAAACAAAGGCCAGTCTTGAAAATTCCCTGGGCAGACAAAACCAATTTAGTCATTTCTTGCTTATGCCTTTGGAAATTATAAACAAAACTTGAACTGTTTCTCACGGTTGATATGAGGTAACCACTGAAAATTCTACTATTTTAACCAATCACTATGAAGAAGAAACAGTCACGGCCTTTTCACTATATAAGCTGCTTTATAACAATATATCCCTGAGCCTCACTCCATGTTTTTGGTTTGAGTGATTCTAGTTTGCAAACTGTTTTTTGGTGTGTGCACAATACCCTTTCACTAATTACTACTTCAGTGATTTATTGGTTTTACTTCAGCTGTTTGTGAACTTTTGACAATCAATGACACGCTATTGTCCTGGGATCTATATCTACTCTTGTCACCACTAGTCAACTGGCACGTGGCTTTCAGGACACCAACCGTCAGGGACAGCTCCGTAATTACTTGTTATTCCTTGAGTCGAACGATTCCGGGCGCATGGTGGTTACTTAGCCTTCATTCACCATTTGATTCTGTGCCAACAGGTCGTCCGGGTGCTTGGCCACTGGTACCGCCGAACCTGGCACCAGGATCGTGGCCTCTCCCAGTCAACGCTGGACCGAGAGAAGCCAGCAACCCCAGCTGGCGGGGAACGAGGGCTGAAGTTGGAGAAGGAGGACGCGCAAAGTCCCGCCCGCCGAGCGCCGCGACGCCTGGTGGGTATTAATAAGGAGAACCTCAAGGCCGCGGCCCCGCCGAGCCTCAGGCGCCCTGACGCCGCCCGTGCGAGCTCGGGGCGGACCCAAGCGGCCGGGCCCCCTTCCATAGTGGCCATGGGGGCGGGGCGGGGCGCGGCGCGCGCCGGCGCGTGGAGGCCGCGGGCAGTGGCGGAGCGCGCGGCAAAGGAGGGGCGCGCGGGGCGGGGACGCGCGGGGCGGGGGCGCGCGGCCGCTGAGGCCTGTGGCGCCGTCACCCGGCAGACTCGAGCGGGTGGAGGGAGGTGCCGCCGGCGAGGCGCGCAGAGACAGATCGGGGCTGCACCGGCGGCCGGTCCACCCTCCCGCCGCCGTCCTCCGGCCCGCGGACTGCGCGGTCCCGTTATCATGTCGTGGAGGCAGCGGCTGGTCCAGCTGGTCGGCAGTTTGCAGGACCCTCAGAAAGTGGCTCGTTTCCAACGGCTGTGCGGGGTGGAAGCGCCGGTGAGCCGCACCGCCACAGCTGCCGCCGACCCGAGGGAGGATGAGAAGGCGGAGGCGCCCCTCGCCGGAGAATCCAGGCGCCGAGAGCGGCAGCTGGGGGCGTCCGGAGGCCCCCCGCCGCCCGGGAGCGACCGCAATCAGTGCCCAGCCAAGCCAGACGGCGGCGGCGCCCCCAACGGCGTGCGGAACGGGCGGGCGACCGAGCTGGGCCCGGCCTCGCAGCGCCGCGCGGGGGTCCTGCGCCGCAACTCGCTGACGGGCGAGGAGGGCCAGCTGGCCCACGTGAGCAACATGCCTCTCTACTACCTGTTCTGCTTCGGCACGGAGCTGGGCAATGAACTCTTTTACATCCTGTTCTTCCCCTTCTGGATCTGGAACCTGGACGCCCTAGTGGGCCGGAGGCTCGTGGTCATCTGGGTGCTGGCCATGTACCTGGGCCAGTGCACCAAGGACATCATCCGCTGGCCGCGGCCCGCCTCGCCGCCCGTGGTCAAGTTGGAGGTTTTCTACAACTCAGAGTACAGCATGCCCTCCACCCATGCCATGTCCGGCACCGCCATACCCATCTCCATGATCCTCCTCACCTATGGCCGCTGGCAGGTAAGGGTCCCTGTCCTCGCCCGGCTCAGCCTAGGGGAGTTAAAGGACTCCGAGCCGTTGTTGCTGTCTGCAGTTATTTGAATTTGGCCGTTCCCCTCCCAAACCTCTCTTCCCACAGGTTTTCACAGTACCCGCAAACAGGCCCTTTTTAGCTTTTAAAAAAATAATGAAACAATGGGGGAAACCTTCAGACTTAGTCGTCAAACTCTATTTTAATAGTAATACCTTTCTTGGAACCTAAAGTAAACACTATTCGTGGAGTAATACATTATCATCGGGCTTTGGTTGAGTTTCTAAGCGATTTTAATTCTTGTGATGCACAGAATATAATTATGATTACTTAATGTAATGTCCTTATAATTAATAGTTGGGTGACTAAGATTCACCCGTTTTATATGGTGCCTTTCGCCAGACTGATTTCTGTTTCAGGCGTAGGTAAAGTCATTGGCTTTATCCCGAGACAATGTTTATGAAACAAACATGGTCGTTCAAGCAATGAAGTAATGAATTTTAAATGAAAGCCACCCTTTGTGGAAGTTAATGGAGCACCGCCTGACTGCTCTTTTAAAGGGGTGTGGTTGCTAATTTGCTGATAGACACAGTTTAATTAGCTTTTGGATCACTGATCTGAACTATCACTTTGAGCTACAGTATTATTGTTGAATTAGCTTTACAAATGGTTTTAAAGTTATTCTTAAAATTAGGGTTCTTGGTCAGACTAGTGGGTTTGTAAAAATGGTAAATATGACAGCAAGATCAGCCTGACAGCCGGGGATGAGTTTTTAACAGTAAACTTTTATATTTTGCCTACTTCTTCTGGCCTCCCATTTTTCAGTTTTTCATGGTCTGTAAATGTTACTTAGATTTAAAAGCTAATTCCTTTTTTATGTAGAAGCAAAATTTATTCTTAGACTGATTTTTTATCTGTCTTTCTAAAATTCTTATTTTAAAAAGTATAGTTGGTTTACAATGTCGTGTTAGTTATCTGCCTTTTAAATTGTAAGGAGGTTTGTTCATTCTGCAGACCAGTCCCTTAATTTAAGAATAAAGTTAATAACTATGAAGAATCTAAAGAATCAGACTTCCTTGATTTTTTTTCCATTACAGCACAAAATCATCTCACACTGAGAAATACACATTCTGTATAAAACTCCATTATGGTAAGCTTACTTATCTCAGGCTTAATTTCAGTATAGATAAACCCTTGTCCTCATGGACATTTCTGTGCAGTGCATCTCTCTTACAGGAACATGGAAAGTATGTAATGTATATAGTAAGAATGGCAGAATTATGAGGGAAGAGTACCATGAACAGTTTTTTTTTTCCTGTTTAACTTAAGGAGATACACAGTAATATTCAGATTGTAAATTAGTGCTGCCTGTTTTGCATAATAGATAAATATCTCAAGTTTATTTAATCTAAATGCTTCAGAATTTAAGACTGTCATTGACTTATCATATTAACTGGTTAGCTAATGATGTTTCTCTTATTTTTATGAGATTTTCCAGATTCCATAATGATAGAGCCTTTTGTAACTCCTCGTTGAGTAGCTATGTTGCAAGCTATTAATATTAGCAGTCCAAGAAAGAGAAAGTAGTTGTTGCTCATCATTGATTCAGAACACATGCTAACCGGAAGTCTGAAAACAGTACTGCTGGATTGTTTATGGGATGCAGCTATCGATATTTTAACACTTCAGGGTTATTTGAATTATCAGAATATGCTTACATTACAGTTTTTGAACAACCTAGTATATTTAATTCAAAGTTTGAGGAATTTATATATCATACAGTTTTAGAATTTGAGCTAGACAGGACTTTAAAAATCACCTAGTCTCAAACTGTCATTTTACAGATGTGGAAACTGACCAGTTACATTAGAATTAATCTTGGAAAATTGTTTCTTCTTTTACGTGTCCACTCTAAGTTTGAATAAACTTCCAAAATTTGAATGATTGTCTTTGGTTAGTTGTTTTTTTTTTGTTTGTTTGTTTGTTTGCGGTACGCGGGCCTCCCACCGCTGCGGCCTCTCCCGTTGCGGAGCACAGGCTCCGGACGCGCAGGCTCAGCGGCCATGGCTCACGGGCCCAGCCGCTCCGCGGCATGTGTGATCCCCCGGACCGGGGCACGAACCCGTGTCCCCTGCATCGGCAGGCGGACCCCCAACCACTGCGCCACCAGGGAAACCCTGGTTAGTTGTTTTGAAAGAAAGACGCCCGTACATGAAAGTTCTGTGTTTATAAATGTTTGGTTGTAATAATGCAGTACAAAAAACCAAAATGACTTTTTAAATTTTTTACTTTTTAAAAAATCCTTGTTTTGATTGAAAACAAAAGTACCTTCCTTTGCTTAAGGTGTTTTGGTCCTCTTTTGTGCCAATTAGTATTATAGTACTTAGAAGGCTTATATTTCCAGAGTGGGTAATGAAAACAATATATATTGGAAAGTGGGATAAGAATTAAACAATGCAAGCCTAGTGTTTTTCTAATTAATAGCAGTTTTGGTTGACAGTTGTTTCCATCTGCTTGTGCTCCTACTGCTTATTCAGGACAGGTGTGTTTATTTCTAGTGCCTAGGATGCTGAAACGTCTCTGGAAACTGAGTTATCTCATATGCCATCCCTTTGGCTTGAGACAACTACTTCACTCACTCCTCACTTCATGTTCTTAACTTGAAATCTGGACAAGGTTCACTCACATGGAGCCTTTTAAATGAACCTTTTCTGTTTCATTATTCATTTGTTCTTAAAATGACAGTAAGCCAGAAAAATCACTTGGGGCTTCTGTAAAGTGCAGTTTCTGCACCTTACCCCCAGAGATTCTGATCCATTAGATAAGTGAGGGGTATTGCATTTTACTGAAATTCCCCAAATATTTTTGAGGAAAAAATGTACTTTCTTCAATCCCTTCAAAAATATCAAGGAAGTCTGATTCCTTAGATTCTTTTTTTTTTTTAATTTTATTTATTTATTTATTTTTGGCTGCATTGGGTCTTCAGTGCTGTGCGTGGGCTTTCTCTAGTTGGAGCGAGCAGGGGCTACTCTTCGTGTGGTACGCGGGCTTCTCATTGCGGTGGCTTTTCTTGTTGCAGAGCACAGGCTCTAGGCGCCCGGGTTCAGTAGTTGTGGCACGTGGATTCAGTAGTTGTGGCTCACGGGCTCTAGAGCACAGGCTCAGTAGTTGTGCCACATGGACCTAGTTGCTCTGCGGCATGTGGGATCTTCCTGGACTAGGGATCGAACCTGTGTCCCCTGAACTGGCAGGCGGATTCCTAACCACTGCGCCACCAGGGAAGTCCCCTTAGATTCTTCATAGTTATTAACTTTTTTCTTAAATTAAGGGACTGGTCCGCAGAACGAACAAACCAACCTCCAGCCAGTAAAATCAACTCTTGATCCTTAGAATATATTTTATATTTCTACAACATTGCTGTCTCAGTTCTTTTGCAGTTCGATTCTTTGAATCTTGTAAAGATATGTTAATAATACAAAAAGGGAGATTGAAACAGTATGGCTCCAAACAATTATTTGATATGCTGGAAGAATTTTTTCCAGTAATGCAAGATAGAAAGTGTTATGGCATTTCTCCAGGTATTAAATACCTTGATCCATTGGCCAAGATAATGATTATTGCTCTCATATTATTTGTTGGAATTTTTTGTAGTCTGAATTGGGAAAAAAATAAGAAGTAAGGGACATCAGATATTAAGAACATAGTCTTTTGAAGAATAATCTAAAATAAAAAATAAAGCACTCCTTTTGTATTTATGTCTGCATGTTCTTTCCAGAAATAAAAAGTCTTAATTTTTAAATAATATGGCATATAATGAGTTCTAATTATATACTTAATTTAATAACATTAAGCAAGTTTTAGATGAATTTCATTTTTAAAAAATTAGTGACATCTCACATTTTATAGGGTTACCTATAGGTAACCTATAGGTGTTACCTATAGGGTTACCATTCCCAACTAGGGCATATGCTTTCACTACTTTTAATAATAATAGTAGTTATATTATTATCTTTATTAACATTTATTAAGGTCTTACTATGGGTCAGACATTGTTTGAAATGTTTATTACCTCATTTAGTCTGCTCTTAAAACATCCCAATGTTTGGTCCTACTATTAATACAAGTTTACAGATTAGGAAACTGACATAGAGGAAGGATAAATGACTTAGAGTAACATAGCTAGTGAGTCACAGGCTGTCTTTTTTTTTAATTTATTTATTCATTTATTTTTTGCTGCATTGGGTCTTCATTGCTGCACGCGGGCTTCCTTTAGTTGCAGCGAGCGGGGGCTACTCTTCATTGCGGTGCGCGGGCTTCTCATTGCAGTGACTTCTCTTGTTGCGGAGCATGGGCTCTAGGCGTGCGGGCAGTAGTTGTGGTGCGAGGGCTCAGTAGTTGTGGCTCCCGGTCTCTAGAGCGCAGACTCAGTAGTTGTGGCACTCGGGCTTAGTTGTTCCGCGGCATGTGAGATCTTCCCGGACCAGGGCTCGAAGCCCTGTCCCCTGCATTGGCAGGCGGATTCTTAACCACTGCTCCACCAGGGAAGTCCCACAAGCTGTCTTTAAACTTACAGACAAACTCCAGAGCTTACAGAGAAAACTCTTTTCATATCATACTTTGTGATTTTTAAATAATCTTTGCAATAATAAAATTTTTGAAATAGATATGTGTGTTCTTAAAATACAAAAACAGCTTTTATATACCTTGAGAAAATAATGTGTACATACATGTGCAATAGTGACAAATATTTCTTTTAAACATTAAGTTGTTGACTGAAATCAAATGCTGATTTGATCACCTTTCCTTTCCTCTATCTTCCTAATATAAATAAAAAATTAAGCATAATGAAGTCTTTGGGGAAAAAAAGAACATAAGATATTCCATCATAATGTAGTTTATTGTAGATTAAAAAGGAAGATATCTGTGAGATCATGAAACAATAAAAGAAAGGCAAGACATAAGAGTTAGAAAAGTAGGTCACAAATGAGAGAGACCAGAAAAGGCTTCAAGAGCCAAGGAAACTGATCATTATAGTAATTCTTGGAAGAAACACAGTTTATTAAAAAATCAAATTGGTTCGCTACTTTATTTCTTTTTACCTAGTATGATACTTGTGTTTGAAATGCACATTTTCCTGATTTTGTAAGTACTTATTATTAAATCTTCATTTTAAATTAATTTATTTGAACAGGTAATAGATTGTAGAAAATTCAATATTTATATAAAAATATGAAGAGGAGAGTACAGTTTCTCTTCTTTTTCTGTTCCACAGCTATGAGAATCTCATTTCCAGAGGGATTCATTGTTAGAAGTTTCTTATTTAGTCTTATAGAGATAGTCTTTACTTTTGTAGGCATATATTTATATAGTTTATTTTTCATACAAATGGCAACATACCGTTCTGGACCTTGCTTTTTTAATGTAGAAATATATTGGGGAGATTTTCCTTTTCTTTTACCCAAAAATTAATGAATACTAATTTTGTGCTTGCGATCGTCTAAATGCCTTACATGACTTTTAATCTCCATAAAATCCCATGAGTATTGTCACTGGTTTGCAGAAGAAACTGAGGCAGAGGGAAGATAAGTAACTAGCCCAAAATGACTCTGCAAGTACCTAACAGAGCCTGGATTCAGACCCAGGCAGTTCTGCTATGAAGTGACACTATACTACTGTTATATTGCCTCTCTGTATTAGCATTTTCCATGTTTTATACAGAGAGCTATCTGATTTTTTTCACATGTGCATGATGTTCCAGTATATTAACAGCGTAATTTATTTAAAAGTTGACTATTCCAGTACTGCCAATTCAAAGACTTTCTCTATTTTTTTTCCTATCAGATTGTTGGTATTTTACTAATTTTTAAAAACTATACCTCTTTGGTTTTCTTTTTTTTTCTTTAAGTCCTTGCTCTACCTTCAAATAATGTTACACCATTTCAAGTATAGCAACAGTATACTTCATTTTTCCCTTTTCCCAACTTTTTTTTTTTTTTTTTTTTTTTTTTTTTGTTCGCGGCCCTTTCACTTTTTTGGCCTCTCCCGTTGCGCATGCGCAGGCTCAGCGGCCATGGCTCATGGGCCCAGCCGCTCTGCAGCATGTGGGATCCTCCCGGACCGGGGCACGAACCCTTGTCCCCTGCATCGGCAGGCGGACTCTCAACCACTGCGCCACCCTCCCTCCTTTGTATTATTGTTGTCGTACATTTTACATCTACATATGTTATAATACTCAGAATACATTATTATTTTTGTAGAGTGTTCCAGCATTATTTCTAGAAATATTTTTTTCTCCCTTCTTTCACATCATCCCCTTCTGGAACTTCAATCTCATGTATGTTAGATTTGTTTAACACTGGTCACTTGTAAATCACTAATGCTATGATGATGATGATGACGATGATGAAGAAGATGATGATGATGATTGCAGTGTTTCTGCTCTCTGTGCTTCATTTTGGATAGTTTCTATTGCTACAACTTCAAATTCACTGGTCTTCTGCAATGTCTAGTTTTCTGGTAAACTCATCAAGTAGAATGAGATATGATTTTAGATACTATGTATTTTATATCTGGAAGTTCCTATTGGGTCTTTGGTCTAGTGTACAATTAAATTACTTGTCAGTTTAATCTTTTTAGGCTTGCTAGAGTGGGTCTAGAATAACCATAGTCTAGAGCTAATTTAGCCTCACTACTAAGGTGATAACCTTCCAAAGACTACCCAATTCCCTCAGCACTCTGCCTGGTGGGAAAGCAATTACAGGCCTGTGTAAGCTTTGGGAATTATTTGGCCTACTGCTTTCCAATAGAAAAGCCTGATGGATTTTCATCCCGTGTGTGCACAGGTTAGTACTCAGCCAATGATTTGCAGAGACCCCTCCACCCCCACGGGGCTCTTTCTCTGTGCAGAGTCCTCTCTCCAGTACTCTATTGAAAATTATTGCTGCTTTGACTTCTGGGAACTCCTGTTTCTCTCCCCTCAACTCAGTGAGACTGTTGGACTTTGTTTTGCTTCCTCCTCCTGTGCTACAGCCTGGAGACTGCCTCTAGCAGCAAGCCAGGGCAGTCATAGGGCTCATCTCATTTGTTTTCCCTTTTCTCATGAATCACAGTCCTGTGCTATTTGTTTTCCAGTATCTGAAAACAGTTCTTTCATATAATTTGTCTAGTTTTCTTGTTGTTTACAGTGGAATAGCCTTGTTTTCTTTTACAACAGTTAATCATTTATGGGCAGAAACAGAAATTCTCTTACCTCTACTGTTTTTTTTTTTTTAACATATAACAGCTTACTGAGATGTAATTCATATACCATACAATTCATCCATTTAAAATATACAATTCAGTGGCTTTCAGTGTATTCATAGTATTGTACAACCATCGCCACAATCAACTTTGGAACATTTTCATCATCCCCCAAAGCAACCCCATACCCATAGCAGTTGTTCTCTATTTTCCCCCAATCCCTAGGCACACCTAGGCAACCACTAATCCACTCTAGAGATTTGCCTACTATTGTCATCTCATGCAAATGGAAGCATACATATGTAGTCTATTGTGAATAGCTTCTTTCACTTAGCATAATGTGTTAAGATTCATCCATATTATAGCATGTATCAGTAATTCATTCCTTTTTATTGCAGAGTAATATTCCATTGGATGGATATACCACATTTTATTTATGCTTTCATCTATTGTTGGACATTTGAGTTCACTTTTTAGTTATTCTGAATAGTGTTGCCATGGATATTTTTGCATAAGTTTTTGTGTGGACGTATTTTTTTTTCCTCTTGGGTTACTTACTAGTTTTTTTTTTCTTTTTTTGCGGTACGTGGGCCTCTCACTGCTGTGGCCTCTTCCGTTGCGGAGCACAGGCTCTGGACACGCAGGCTTAGCGACCATGGCTCACAGGTCCAGCCGCTCTGTGGCATGTGGGATCCTCCCGGACCGGGGCACGAACCAGTGTCCCCTGCATCGGCAGGCGGACTCTCAACCACTGCGCCACCAGGGAAGCCCACTTACTAGTTTTTGAAGCCTTTTATGTAGTGGTGAAATTTGCCTTTTGACTGTGGTGTGATTTGGAAGTATGTTTCCCTAATCATTACTTCTCTTCTGACTTTTTTTCCAAGGAGAAATTTTTCTTTTTATGTATCAATCTTTTTTTTTTTTTTTACGGTACGCGGGCCTCTCACTGTTGTGGTCTCTCCCGTTGCGGAGCACAGGCTCCGGACGCACAGGCTCAGCGGCCATGGCTCGCGGGCCCAGCTGCTCCGCGGCATGTGGGATCTTCCCGGACTGGGGCACGAACCCACGTCCCCTGCATCGGCAGGCGGACTCCCAACCACTGCGCCACCAGGGAAGCCCTATGTATCAATCTTTTATTTCATAGTTTCGCAATTTTGTGTAATATTAGGATGGCTTTCTACCATGGTTTCTTTTTTTTTAATTTAATTAATTAATTTATTTTTGGCTGTGTTGGGGCTTCGTTTCTGTGCGAGGGCTTTCTCTAGTTGTGGTGAGCGAGGGCCACTCTTCATCGCGGTGCGTGGGCCTCTCACTGTCGCGGCCTCTCTTGTTGTGGAGCACAGGCTCCGGAGCGCAGGCTCAGTAGTTGTGGCGCATGGGCTTAGCTGCTCCATGGCATGTGGGATCTTCCCAGACCAGGGCTCGAACCCGTGTCCCCTGCATTGGCAGGCGGATTCTCAACCACTGTGCCACCAGGGAAGCCCCCTCTACCATGGTTTCTTATAGTACTTTTATGGTTTCATTTTTTATGCTTAAATTTTTGAATCATCTCTTGTTTTGAGAAAGGAATCCAACTTGATATTTCCCAATGGCACTATTTATTGAATAATCCATTTTTCCCTACTGACTTGAACTGTCACTTTTATCATATATTAAGTATAGGTATATATTTGGGTCTATGTCCATAATTTGATTTAGAATTGATATATCTAATATTTTGTGCAAGTACTATACTATGACATTTATTGTAGTTTTATAAATATTTTTTCAGAATTCTTGCTGTTTTTATTTATCTGTCTTCGTGTACTTTCGATTCTGTCTAGTTCTAAAAGAAAAATCCTTTTGTGGTTTTTTTTTTTTTAATTGGAAAGATAAAGTTGTCCTTTCACATTTAAGTTTTTGATCCACCTTCAGTTGCCTTGTACGTGCTGTGAGGTATGGATCTGATGTAATGTTTTATATAAATAATTAACTGACCTTGTGCCGTTTTTGAATAGTTTATCCTTTCTCCACTTATCTATAATGCCACTTATGTTACATATCAAGTTCCCATATATGTATGGGTCTAATTCTGGGTTCTCTGTTTTGTTTCACTGGCCTGTTTGTCTCTCTCCTTAGCAATATTATCACCTTTCTTAATTGGTATAGTTGCTTTAGAATAAGTCTTGGTATCTGTTTATGAAAGTTCTCTATCATATTCTTCAAGACTGTGTTGGCTATTTTTGAATATTTGTTTTCAATATACAGTTTAGAATCAGCCCTTTAATTTCCATGTAAAAACCTGTCTGGACTTTTACTGCAATTGCAATGAATTTATAAATTAATATGGAGTGAATTGATAGCCTGACAATTTTGAATTTTCTTATGTTTGAATATGGTAAATCTTATTTATTTATGTTTTCTTAAATGCATTTCATGAAGTTTTGTAATTTTCTCCATATGGATCAAGCATATCTTTTGTTGGATTTATTTCTAGTTACTTTATTTTTGTTACTGTTGTAAATGATATCTTGTTAAAATTCAAATATTCTAATTTTTGTAGCTGGAATATAGAAATGCCCTTGGTTTTTATACATTGATCACATATAAACTTTGTTCAACTCGCCATTAGTTTAATAATTTGTAGGATAGTCTCATCTGTTCTCTATAGGGAAAATCATCTCAGCTGAGAATAATGACAAGTATATTAGTTCTGTTGTAGTTGTATACTTTTTTCCTTCTCATTGACTGAAAAGCTTTAATCAAGGTAATGACATTCAATTCCACAAATATGATCTCTTCACATTTCTAATAAGTACTAGGCAATAACATAAGCCCTCCAGATATCAGAGTGACTAAAACAAATATGGTCTGTTTGCTCAAGGAGATTAGATTGGTGTTTTAGAAATACTCTTGTGTCTGTATGGATGGAAAATGGACTGGAGAGAAGCAAGACTGGAGGCAGGTAAGCCAGGCCTAGTAAGAGGTTACTCTGCCAGTGTAAGGGAGAGATGATGGGGACCTAGATCAGGAGACTGCAGACAGGCCTGCTGCCTGATTTTATATGACTTGTGAACTGTGAATGGTTTTCACATTTTTAAATAGTTGAATAAAGTCGAAAGAAGAATGATATTTTGTGACACGTGTACATTATATTATTCAAAATTTTAGGGGCTATACAGTAAAGCTTTATTGGAACACACCCGTGTTCATTCATTACATAATTGTCTGTGGTGCTTTTGTGCTACAACAGCAGAGTTGAGTAATTGTGACCTTGATTGTATAGTCCACAAAGCCCAAGATAGTTACTTTCTGGCTCTTTACAGAAAAAGACTTTGCTGGCCCCTGACCTTTAGGTGGCAGTAGAGAGAAATGGTGAATTTGAGAGTTATTAGGAGGTAGACTGACAAGGCATGGTGATTAACTGGGTGTGGCTGTAAAGAGGAAAAAGTGGAATAAAGGATTATTCCCAAATTTCCAGATATTTGGAAAGGTGAGAAATATTAGTTTGATTTATAGAGATAGAAGATATTGAAATCAGGTCAGATTTGTGGAAAGGGGCAGGAGCGTGGAGGAGATGAGTTCTGTTTTAGATACGTTGAATTTGACGTGTCTGTAAGACAGCCATTTGCAACTATCTAGGAGGCAGCTGTATACATGAAAGAGACCTGGACAGGTTTGGTGTCAACAACATAGACGTGCAGAACAAAGTGATTAGAGTGGATGATATTGCCCTCAGTGAGGATACAGAGTAAGAAGAACAGAGGGTCTATAGGAAAAAAAAATTTAAAGACATCAATATTTAAGGAATGGATAGAGTAAAAAGAACCTGGAACAGAATCTGACAAGTAGCAGTTCGAGAGGTTAAGAGGATATCTTAGGGATTGTCTAACTAAGGCAGCGTGTGTGTGAGTGTGAGTGTGTGTGTGTGAGTGTGTGTGTGTATGTGTGTTGTGGGGGTGCAGTGTTCTAGTAACCCATTTGAACTAGCTTAAGCAAGCAAACAAACAAACAAAAAAACCAAAAAACGTTATTTGAAGGCTAGAGGGGGGCTGTCTCGTGGAAGTCAAGGATAAGAAAGTGCTACCAGGTCTCATGAGGGATTGGAGCTAGGCTCTGGAATGCTATCAGAACTAAAGGCATGCCATCCATCTTTGTTTCTTGAGGTTGCATGGTCTCTCATTTCTGCTTCTTTCTTTTCTGTCTGTACTTTGGCATGTGTATGTCAGCCTCACCCCTAGTTCTATGTCATTTCCAAATTCAAGCACGTAACAGAGACTGACTGACTTTCTGACTTTATTACTATTAGGAAAAAGAATCTAATCGGCTCAGCCCAGCCAATGGATTTGCTTCCCTAGAGCCAAGTGTCTGATTCAGGGGCTGTGGTCAAGAGAGCAGGATCACACAGTATGAGCATGTCTCCAGGGCCACACTGCTGGGTCTAAGTGGGGATGTTTGCAGAAGAGAGGCATATAGATTGGACAGTATCATAAAAAGAATATACTATAAACTACAAGTGAATGAAAGAGAGGGTATTCTGGAAAAGGAAAGTAGTTAATATTGTTAAATGCTACTAAAGATAAACGGGATAAGTACTGAACCTTATAGAAGGCTTGGAAAATAGAAGAATAGGAAAAAGCTAGTGTTAACTTTATTTCCTTACAATTTTGAAATAATTGGGACCATATTGTATACGGACTTTATTCTTTTTTTATTTAATATAATGTGATGGTAAATTTTGAGTCAACTTGGTTAGACCACAGTACGCAGATTTTTGGTCAAACACTATTCTAGATGTTTCTGTGAGGATATTTTTAAAAGACACTAACATTTAAATCAGTAGATTTTGGATAAAGTAGATTACCTTCCATAATGTGGGTGGAGCTTTATCCAATCAGTTGAAGGCCTTAAGAGAAAAAAGACTGTCCTCCCCCAAGGAGGAAGGGATTCTGCCAGCAGACTGCCTTTGGACTTGAGCTACGTCAAGTCTTCCCTGGGTCTCCAGGCTGCTTTTATACCCTGAAGATTTTGGATTTGCCAACCTCCATAATCCTTAAAATAAATCCAATATAAAGCCAATTCTTTATAATAAATCTCTCAATATATATGTATACATATACATCCTATTGGTTCTTTTTCTCTAAAGAATTCTGACTAATACATTATGTCATAAATTTTCTATCAGTAAAAATTCCTAGAAAACTATTAATGAATGAAATATTTTCATATTCCTGCAAAATACTTTTTATACTATAGGGTTGTCCTTACTGTTGATATTATTATCTTTATAAACAAGGAAACTGCATTGCAAAGAGACTATAAAACTAGCCCATGGTCCCACACCTGAAGAAGTAGGCACCTTTCGGAGAGTCTGCCGAGTTCCCAGCCCTCTGAAGGTTCCCTCACCTATAGGGCTGCCATATTTTCTCTACGTGTTCTTGCCCATCAGGAACTGAGAAGAGTACTGTTTGGGCAGGTTCCTCAATGAAGAAGTAGTGAATTCAGAAAGCTTTATCTACCATGTGGACTGAAGAACAGAGAAACTAGTCTGCAGAAAAAGAAGAATGAAGTGGATATGTAAAGAGAAGAGATGGTCCTGTGACCGTCCAGTTTATAATTCCAGTTTCTTCTTGAAGCTTAGCCTCATTCTGCCCTAGGGTCCTGTGAGATGCTCTGTATCTTTACAGATACATCTCTTTTTTTCCCTTCAAGATAATTTAATATCTGTTATTTACATTTTTAGGGTCCCAATAAATGCATGTAGTAAGTGGCTAGATCCAGGTCTGTGTAGCTCCAAAAACTGATATTTTATTTTATATTTTTGGCTTCGCTGTGTGGCTTATGGGGTCTTAGTTCCCCGACCAGGGATTGAACCAGGCCCTCGGAAGTGAAAGCACCGAGTCCTAACCACTGGACTGCCAGGGAATTCCCAAAAACTGATATTTTAAGCACTACTTTATTATCAATAAATGTTGATTTATTCATTGTTGTATGGTATATATAATTTTATTATAAACATATTTATATATAATCCTTGCCCTCATTTCTATTTCTTTAGTGAAGAATTCTAGGAGAGAGGTTACTGATTCAATGTATATGAACATTTATAGCTCATTGAGTATTGACAAAATGCTTTCCAGAAAGGTTGCCTCAATTTTTACTCCACTAGCAATGTATGAGAACAATGCAAGATATATCATTAATGTGTTCTTCCTGTCCTTTGTTGTTCATATAAACACTGTCCATTCCTCAAATGGAAAATATAATATTTTTTCTTGGTGCTTGCCTTTGTCCCATGTTTAAGTTACTTTAAAAATTTTTGACTTCTACTAAGAACAGTCTTTGTAACTGCTTTTTTTTTAATTTAATTTTTTTTTTTTTTTTGGCTGCTTTGGGTCTTTGTTGCTGCGCGCGGGCTCCCCCTAGCTGCGGCGAGTGGGGGCTACTCTTTGTTGCGGTGCGCGGGCTTCTCATTGCGGTAGCTTCTCTTGTTGTGGAGCACGGGCTCTAGGCGCGTGGGCCTCAGCAGTTGTGGCTCGCAGGCTCAGTAGTTGTGGCTCACAGGCTCTAGAGCGCAGGCTGAGTAGTTGTGGCGCACAGGCTTAGTTGCTCCGCGGCATGTGGGAATCTTCCCAGACCAGGGTTCGAACCTGTGACCCCTGCATTGGCAGGCGGATTCTTTTTTTTTTTGCGGTACACGGGCCTCTCACTGTTGTGGCCTCTCCCGCTGCGGAGCACAGGCTCCGGACGCACAGGCTCAGCGGCCGTGGCTCACGGGCCCAGCCGCTCCGCGGCATGTGGGATCTTCCCGGACCGGGGCACGAACCCGTGTCCCCTGCATCGGCAGGCGGACTCTCAACCACTGCGCCACCAGGGAAGCCTGGCAGGCGGATTCTTAACCAGTGTGCCAGCAGGGCAGCCCTATAACTGCTTTAATTGTAAGTAATTTTATTAACTTACTGACATCAGTGAGTGTGAATGGAAAATGTCCTAATATAAAACATAATTCCAATTATGAGTGATAAATATTTAAGGAAAGCATATCAGTAAAAGTAAAAACATTTGGTAGAATAACTGAAGGAAATGTTTAGATAAGTGTTCTGTGATAGGATTTGCAATGAAAAGATTAGATAGTGACATGAAATTAAAAACATCTAGGAGGTCATATAATCTGTTTCGGGTTTGGTAATTTTTTATTGATTTGAAAATAGGAAGGATTTGTACATTTTTCTTTCATCTTTTTGCTGCTGTTGTTGTCATTTTGCTTTTTTCTTTGGCCGCCCAGCTTGCAGGATCCCCAACCAGGGATCGAACCCGCAGTCTCAGCAGTGAAAGTGAGGAGTCGTAACCACTAGACTGCCAGGGAATTCCCTCTTTCATCCTTCTTGATAAGATCTAAAGACTTAAGTAAAAACATTCTTTTTAGAGGAAATAACATAAATTCAGCAGATAAAGCTCAACATTCTCTAAGAAAAAGAAAACAGAAGCTAGGAACCCTTACCAAACTCAAAATTATAACTTATTTGTGTAGTGATAAAAGTGTAAAGTAATAAGCATGGTAAATTGGAAAAATCATCAGAATAGGCCACTAGAATATAATACTAAATGTTATTTAGCATTGCTGGGTCTGTTTCTTATTTTGTAAAGAGAGGGGAGAGGAATTAGTGTAAGATCCTTTGTACTTGCAATTAAGTGAAGTTTGTACCTAGCCTCCATTCTAAGAAAAACTAAGTAAAATGTATCTGTGGTATTTTTGATCCTAGGGATACAAGGAATTAAACAAATAATACACTTTATACAGCTTAGTATAGTGGTTAAGAGCTCAGACTTGGGAATCAGACTTCCAGTGTTTGAATCTCATCTCTGTAACTTAATACCTGTTTGATTTTGGGCCTCTCTCTGCCTGTGTCATTTAAATTAGAACACCTACCCCTTAGGGTTGTTCTGATGATTAAATGAGCTAATATTTGTAAAGCTCTTAGAATAGTGCCTGGTACATGGTAAATTGTACGTTAAGTTATTTAATCTGTTAACATCTCAGTAGAAAACAAACCCACACACATTTCTTCTAACATCTGCCTAGAATTGAATTTGGGGTATAAAAAAATCCAGTTTGAGTTTTCTATTGCAATGCCTTTTGCATTTTGAAAATTACTGTACTTAATTGCCTTTATTCCACTTACTCTCCCAAGTGCTGAGGCAGCTCCAGAAGAGCTGTTGTCATCCCAGACTAGATTTGCTCCCAACCCTAGAGATTTGAATTAGGAATTAAAAAAAAAAAAAAAAAGTCTCTACAGAATCTGTACTAGACACTGGAGAGATTTTCTGGGACCTTGTGAGCAAATAGGCTATATTATCCAAGAGACAATTAGATTAAAAATGATTCGACAGGTTACAATCATAATGAATTAATGAATTGGATACTGCCTGGAAGACGAGATTTACTAAATTTCTTTTGTTTCTACTCTGGTTTCTGCAGAGGGAATTAAGAATTTGTTGTTCACCTTAACTATCTGGAAAGCTGTGGGCTTTAGAGCTTCCTTTAGCAGCTCTAAAATGATGCAATCTATATAATATTACATGTAGCCCTTATCTTTTTTCCTCACAAATCCCTTCCCTATAATAGGAATTGGGAAATGGACTTATTTTGTTAACATAAGGTCACATCAACTAGTTTGCTAATAAATAGTATTTCCTTATTGTGGTTTGTAATATAAAAGACATTTAAAATTATAATTAAGTTCTATTGATGAGTTCTTTTGCTAAATTGTGATATAAAAGTTTGACAGTGAAACAGTAACTAAGATGACAACAAATGTGTATAGGTCAAAACAGTAGATTGAGTTGAAAATGTTTTAGTACACATCTTTATTAATATGTACATTAAATGACTGTATATGGGTCAGATTTTGTTTTACCTATTTGAACCGACATATTACTCTACATTAGTCTACTGGTGTGGAAAGTACCATGAAGGAAAACATGCTATTTTGATTAAATTTTTTTGATTATTTATTTTTGCTTTTAGTGTAGAAAATATAGTTCATATTGTGTTGTTGAATGAAGTGGCTTTTATATTTCTATGCAACTTGAGTTACTTTGTTTTAGAAAGTGTAGATTACTTTTAAAAGCTTAAGCTACAGAATCCTTACCTAATAATGTTTGTTCTAAAACAAGTATTGGAAGTTCCCTTTCCTAGTTTACTCAACAGGATTTTCAGATTGCAGTTTATCATGGTGAATTCCAGAGATGCTCTTAGAACTAAAGTTTAACGTAGCCCAGGTTTGAGGCCAGGAGTTGAATGATACCATGGCTTTTGACCCCAAGTTATCTTGAATGAGTTACTGTAAGACTGATGTTCTTAGTGGCTAAAGGCTTACATTTACTTCATTCAACAAGTATTTATTGACTGCCTACTATATGCAGACACTAGACAATAATTAAAATAAATGCTATTATTTTATGTACATATAAGTATTTGTAATATATATGTACATATAGAATATACATAAAATATATCCTAATGCATAAATATATCCTATCAAAGATAAGAGTGTTTAATTTCTTTTATTAATGTTTTGTAGTTTTCAGTTTAATTTCTTTTATTAATGTTTTGTAGTTTTCAGTATACCATTCTTTTATTTATCTGGCTAAATTTGTTCCTAGGTATTTTATTCTTTTGGGTGCTATTGTAAATTGAATTGTTTTTTTAATTTCCTTTTCAGATTACTCATCACTGGTGTATAGAAACAAAACTTATTTTTGTGCATTGATCCTGTACCCTGCAGCTTGCTGAATTCATTTCTTAACTCTAGTAGTTTTTTGTGGATTCTTTGGGATTTTCTGCTTTTAACATCATGTCATCTGTGAATAGAGATAGTTTTACTTCCTAATTTAGATGTTTTTTATTTCTTTTCCTTGCCTAATTGCTCTGGCTAGAACTTACAATACAGTGTTAGATAGCAATGGTGAGAGGTAGACATCCTTGTCTTGTTCCTAATCTTGGAAGGCAGGGTGGGAGGAACCTTTCAGTCTTTCAACCATTGAACATAATAGTGTCTGTAGATATTTCATAAATGCCCTTTATCACGTTAAGGAAGTTCCCTTCTATTCCAAGGTTTTGAGAGCTTTTATTAGGAAGGAGTGCTGGATTTTGTCAAATGCTTTTTCTGCACCAATTGAGATGATCATGTGATTTTTTCGTTTTGTTTTGTTTTGTTTTGTTTTTTGCGGTACGCGGGCCTCTTACTTTTGTAGCCTCTCCCGTTGCGGAGCTCAGGCCCCGGACACGCAGGCTCAGCGGCCATGGCTCACGGGCCCAGCCGCTCCGCGGCATGTGGGATCCTCACCGACGGGGGCACGAACCCATGTCCCCTGCATCGGTAGGCGGACTCCCAACCACTGCGCCACCAGGGAAGCCCGTGTGCTTTGTTTTGTTTTTACTTCATTCTATTCATGTGGTGTATTACATTGATTGATTTTTCTTTGTTGAACCACCCTTGTATTTCTGGGATAAATACCACTTGATCGTGGTGTATAATACTTTTATTTAATGTGCTGTTGGATTTTGTTTGCTAATACTTTGTAGAAGATTTTTGCATCAGTATTCACAAGGGATATTGGCCTGTAGTTTTCTTGTGATGTCTTTGTCTGGTTTTGATATCAGGGTAATAACGGCCTCACAGAATGAGTTAGGAAGTGCTTCTGTTTTTTGGAAGAGCTTGGGAAACACTGACATTAAATCTTCCTTAAATGTTTGGTGGAATTCACCAGTGAAGCTGTCTGGACTCAGGTTTTTCTTTGGAGGTTTTTTTCTTTTTTTACATCTTTATTGGAGTATAATTGCTTTACAATGGTGTGTTAGTTTCTGCTTCATAACAAAGTGAATCAGTTATACATATACATATGTTCCCATATCTCTTCGCTCTTGCGTCTCCCTCCCTCCCACCCTCCCTATCCCACCCCTCTAGGTGGTCACAAAGCACTGAGCTGATCTCCCTGTGCTATGCGGCTGCTTCCCACTAGCTATCTATTTTACATTTGGTAGTGTATATATGTCCGTGCCACTCTCTCACTTTGTCACAGCTTACCCTTCCTCCTCTCCATATCCTCAAGTCCATTCTCTAGTACTTTGGAGGTTTTTGATTACTTACTCACTTTCTTTACTTGTAAGTCTGTTTAGACTATATTTCTTCTTGAGTCAGTTTTGGTAATTTGTGTTTTTCCAGGAATTTGTGTATTTCATCTAGGTTATCTAATTTGTTAGCATATAATTGTTCATAGTTTTCTCTTATAATCCTTTTTTAAAAAATAAATTTATTTATTTATTTTTGGCTGTGTTGGGTCTTCGTTGCTGTGTGCAGGCTTTCTGTAGTTACGGCGAGCGGGAGCTACTCTTCATTGCGGTGTGTGGCCTTCTCATTGCGGTGGCTTCTCTTGTTGTGGAGCACAGGCTCTAGGTGTGAGGGCTTCAATAGTTGTGGCACGTGGGTTCAGTAGTTGTGGCTTGTGGGCTCTAGAGTGCAAGCTCAGTAGTTGTGGCAAACAGTCTTAGTTGCTCCTCGGCGTGTGGGATCTTCCTGGACCAGGGCTTGAACCTGTGTCCCCTGCACTGGCAGGCAGATTCTTAACCACTGTGCCACCAGGGAAGTCCGTCTTGTAATCCTTTTTATTTCTGTAAGATCAATAGTAATGTTTCCACTTTCATTTCTGATTTTAGTTATTTGCATCCTCTTCTTTTTTTTTTTTTTTTTTTTTT
>NW_020837954.1:37172200-37209473 GCF_003676395.1 Aethalodelphis obliquidens | reverse complement strand
GGGCCTCTCACTGTTGTGGCCTCTCCCGTTGCGGAGCACAGGCTCCGTACGCGCAGGCTCAGCGGCCATGGCTCGCGGGCCCAGCTGCTCCGCGGCATGTGGGATCTTCCCGGACCGGGGCACAAACCCATGTCCCCTGCATCGCCAGGTGGACTCTCAACCACTGTGCCACCAGGGAAGCCCTTGTTGTTCTTTTTAAAGAAATAACTTTTAGTTGTGTTGCTTCTCTTGTTTTTCTATTCTGTATTTCATTTTTCTCCACTCTTACCATTTTATTATTTCCCTCAGTTGCTAGCTTTGCATTTAGTTTGCTCTTCTTTTTCTAGTCTTCAAGGTACAGAGTTGTGACTGATTTCTTTCTTTTTAACGTAGGGCTCCACTGTTATACACTTCCCTCTGAGTGCTGCTTTTATTGTATTACATGATTTTTATTATGTTGTGTTTTGTTTTTACTTGTCTCTATTTTATAACTTCCCTGTGATTTTATCTTTGGCCTATGGTTATTTAAGCGTAGTGTAATTTCGGGACCTCCCTGGTGGTCCAGTGGTTAAGAATCGGTCTTCTGGGCTTCCCTGGTAGTGCAGTGGTTGAGAGTCCACCTGCCGATGCAGGGGACACGGGTTTGTGCCCTGGTCTCGTGCCCTGGTCCGGGAAGATCCCACATGCCACGGAGCGGCTAGGGCCGTGAGCCATGGCTGCTAAGCCTGCGTGTCCGGAGCCTGTTCTCCGCAACGGAAGAGGCCACAACAGTGAGAGGCCCGCGTACCGCAAAAAAAAAAAAAAGAATCTGTCTTCTGATGCAGGGTACACGAGTTGGATCCCTGGTCAGGGAAATAAGATCCCACATGCCAGGGGGCAGCTAAGCCTGCACCACAACTACTGAGCCCTTCCGCTCTAGAGCCTGCGGGCCACAACTAGAGAGAAGCCCGTGGGCTGCAACTGGAGAAGCCCCCACACCGCAAGGAAGAGCCCTCGAGTTGCAATGCGTGCTGCAACTAAGACCCAACACAGCCAAACAACAATTAAAAAAAAAGAGTAGTTTAATTTCTACATACAGTTGATCCTCATTTTTCATGCCTTGCTTGTTTGTAAGTTTACCTACTCAGTAGAATTTGTCACTCGAGAATCAGTACATTCAGACCTGGTGCAGAGTGGTGAAAAATTTGAGTCATCTGGTATACATGTTCCCAGCCAAGGCTGAGCAAGGCAATAAACTGCTTTCTTGTTTCAGCTGTTATACTGTAAACAAGAGTCCTTTTTGCAGTCTGTTCAGTACCACATTTGTCATGTCTTTGTGCTTTTTTTTTGATGGCTTTGCTGTTTAAAAGGGTCCCCAAGCTGCAGTGCTGTTTTGTGTTCCTACATACAAGAAGGCTGTGATATGCTTTACAAAGGAAATATACATGTGTGAAGTAAGATTCATTCAGGCACCAGTTATAGTTCTTTTGGCCATGAGTTCAATATTAATGCATCAACAATATAGTACATCCAGAAAATGGAAGAGGAAATTCACTGATGTGTATGTAAGGCCACTCTGGAAATGCTGAAGTAGTATCTGTAGTGTCTGATGAAGCTATGGAAAAGATGGAAAAGTGTCTGACTTTGTGGATTCATGAGATGATAACCAATTAAAAAAAAGAAAGCATAGTGGACAGCATCATGAAAAGCCAATGAAATCATGTTACCCAGAGTAAGGAAAATATTAAATTCTTCTCTTGTAGTACTGATTGGCCTGCACATTTCAAAAGACTATACAGCATGAAAAATGTTAAACTTGCAATAATCCTGAGTCAAGATCAAGAGACTGTGGGAGAATCTTTAGGTTGTCTGCTAAGTGTTATTTAGGAAAAAGGCTATGTGGAAAAGCAGGTTTTCAATGCTGATGAGACTGGCTTATAGAACTATTTCTCCAGTTCTGTCAATGTTTGCTTCAGTTATTTTTGGGCTTTGTTTGGTGCAAATGTGTTTATAATCATTATATCTTCTTAAAGAATTGATCCTTTTATCAATACATATTGTCCTTTGTCTTTGGTAACAATTTTTGACCTGAAGTCTGTTTTGTCTGATTTTAGTAGTGCCACATAGTTCTCTCTGTTGGTTACTATTTGCATGAAATATGTTTTTCCATTTGTTCACATTCAACCTATTTGTGTCTTTGGACCCAAAGTGAGTCTCTTTAGGCAGCATATAGTTGGATTGTGCTTTCTTATCCATTCTACCAATCTCTGCCTTTCATTGGAGAGTTTAAACCATTTCCATCTAAAGTAATTACTGATAAGGAATGACTTTTGACATTTTGCTATTTGTTTTCTGTGTGTCTTATGCGTTTTTTACTTCTAATTTCCTACATTGCTGTTTTCTTTTGTGTTTGAGTTTTTTATAGTGTACCTTTTTTTTTTTTTTTTTTTCTTTTTTTTAAACTAGCCCACATGCTATATAACAGACACTATGAACACAGCTTCAGAATTACTATTCCTCCTTTTACGACCACTGAGACCAGGGTTCAGATCCAATGGGAAAGGGAACTGGAGGGTTATAGCATACCATTTTGATTCCCTTCTTATTTCCTTTTGTGTATATTTTTTAGATACTTTCTTTGTGGTTACCATGGGGATTACAATTAATAACTAGATATATTTTGAAGGTATAACTGACACTTTTAATGGATTGGATGATGGGTATGAATGAGGAAGTCAAGGTTAACAACAAGGTATTTGGCCTGAGGAATGGAACAGTGGAGAAGTCATTTATTAGGAAGGAGATAACCATAGGAATTTAAGTTGGTCAGATGTGGAGACGGCAGAGAAATCAGGAGTTCAGATTTAGTCATGTTACATTTGAGATGCCTGTTAGACATTGATCACGTAGGCAGTTGGATAATAAAAGTCTGAGATTCAGGAGACGTGTCCTGGCTAGAGATGGAAGTTTGAGTCATGAACAAATGGATTGTATATAAATCCTTGGGACTGGATGAGATCACTAAGGGAGTGAGTGTAGATTGGGAAATGGGCACACTAATACTAAAGAGCTGTGAATAAAGGGGGGAACTAACAAAAATGACTGAAAAGGAGTGGTCTATGTATATTTTATATATTTGTAATAGATTCTGTCATTTCTTAGGAAAGGATAATTCCACATAAATCTGTTTTCTTTCCAGCAATGTCTAAATGAGGACAGTGGTCCTAAATATTAGTGGTCCTAAATTTTAGAGACAGTTTAACATAAAATAAAAAGGTAGTTATAATTTGGATATTCTTAAATATAAAATAAGTGTGCCAGATGAATTGGTTATTATGCATAATCTTCCTCCCCCAACATGATCCCACTTTAGGAATATTACTTTATCTAGTTTTTCTAGGTGGTTTTACTTTTTTTTTTTTTTTTTTTTGGCGGTACGCGGGCCTCTCACAGTTGTGGCCTCTCCCGTTGCGGAGCACAGGCTCTGGACGTGCAGGCTTAGTGGCCACGGCTCACGGGCCTAGCCACTTCGCGGTATGTGGGATCTCCCCGGACCGGGGCGTGAACCCGTGTCCCCTGCATCGGCAGGCAGACTCTCAACCACTGCGCCACCAGGGAAGCCCGGTTTTACTTTTTATAGTCATTAAAATCTGTGATCTTTTTTATCTGCTTAAAAGATTGCTTGATAAAATACTTCTTTGCTTTGATACTGTAATTATACTGAATTCTGTTCTGCGGGGAGCGAATGTGAAAGTTATGTAGTCAGAACTGAATCAGGTCTTCCCCCAAATGTGTTTATTTCCACAAAAAAAATCTAGGGAAAATATTGTGAAGGTAGAGACTAATTGCTTAAAAAAATCAAACATCAATAAAAAAAAATGACTTGTTCTTTTCCCAAGTAGTCGTCTTACCCCAGTGAGGTCTAAAGGTGCTCTGGAATAGGGGAAAAGCTTCCGCATCTAGCTTGTTTGCATTCCTAACTCTCCCATTTAAACACCTTGGAGTTAGTAAACCTGAATAAAGGTGGATTAAGTTAAGTTAAATTCAGTTAACTTAAAATGCTTCTTTTTGCCTACCTTCAGTCCTAGCTTTTGAGACTTAATAAATGAATTTTTCTTCTATCTATTGTGTAAGAGAATTCCCACCAATAACTTTGTACTTTTTTACTTCCTTATGGGGTCTAAGTGAAAAAAGAGAAAGAAGAAAGACGCATAGGAGACTTTTTTGGTGGTGGTGGTAGTTTTTACTTCTTTGCCTCTCCCTTGCTATTAACAGTTTAAAAAAAAATGAACAGAAAAATTGAAAATACCTGAGTGCCTGCTACAGAGACAAAAGCCACTGTTATCTCTCATCTAGATTGTAACAGCAGCCTCCTAACTGGTCTTCCTGCTTCCACCCTTGCTCCCTTATTGTCTAATCCCATGACACTGCTCTGCTCAAAACCCTGCAATGGCTCCCTATTTGATTCCCCACAAAATCAGATTTCTTACGGAGGGCTCTTAGGCTCTGGTTGCCATGACCTCTCTCACCTCTCCTCCTACCTGCTCTCTCTGTTCCAGCCACACTAGCTTCCTTGCCAGTCACATTTCCTCATTAAAGACTTTGCTCTACCTGATCCCACTCCCTCATATAGGTTCTTTCCTCAGATACCTGGTTGGCTAATTCTCTCACTTCCATCCAGTCTTGCCTTAAATCTCAGCTTGTCAATATAAAGCCTCCACTGACTATCTTTTAATACTTTAACCTGCCCCACTCACACTCCCATACTCCTAATCCTATTTCTGTTACAGTTTTAATTATGATAGGTGTGGTTATGCTCTGGTAATGACTTAACCCTGAAAACAGCTTAACAACGAAAGCTTATTTCTCATTTGTGTTTCATATCCATTATGGGTTAGCAAACGACTCTGTTCCACTTAGAACCTCAGGGACCCAGGCTGATGGAAGTTTGCCCATCTTGTGATGCATCTCAACATGCAGCTTCCAGCGTCCCATCTGTAGGGAAGAGAGAGTTCATAGAATGATTGAAAGGGGCAGAAGTCACCTTTTTCCCAGTTCATTGTCAGAACCAGTCACATGGCCCCAATCTAACTGCAAAAGGAGCACAAGGAATATTTGGTGAACATTACTGTTTCAACACCTGTTCTCTTTTTATTTCTCCATAGTACTTATCATGTTTTATTGTATAATTTGTATATTTTATATAAAATGTCATTTATATATTTACATATTGTATAATTTGCATATTTTGTTTTTATTATTTAGTGCCTTTCCTCAGCAAGAATTTAAAACTTATTCTCCTAGAAAACCTCACTACTTACAGCTTCTTGGACACAAGCATTTCTTCATTTGCTCCTGCTGTTTGTAATGTCCTCTATCTTTTTTGCCCTGTGCTCCTTTTTCCTCTAAAGAGTAAATCCGACTTATCTTTTGGGACAATTTGAATCTTAATCTGGGAGACTCAACTAACATCCTTAAACTAAGTTAAAGGCCCATCCCTTAGACTCCCTCTGAATTTTTATTATACTCCTATCATAGCCCTTAACCTCCTTATAGGGTTACATGTCTGTCTGCCCCATTAACCAAGTTCCTCATGCATATGGAAGAATGTCTGGAGAAATACATGGGGCCTAGAAAAGAAACTATGAGGATCCGAATAAGGACATTATAAGTAGGGTGAAGAGATGACAGAATCAAGAAATATTTAGAAAGTAAAATCAGCAAGACTTGCTTATTGGTTGAATATGAGGGATAAGGGAGAAATCAAGGATAATTCATACTTCTCATTTAGATTATGATACTTCCCAGTGACATAGGGAATATGAGAGGAGGAACAAGTCTAGGTGGTAGGATGATGAGTTGGGTTTGAGGTATAGTATGTTTAACTCCATAAGGATCTCAAGATGGAGATATGTGCAGGGGTTGGCTAAATGGTTCTTAATCCAAGGACATGGATAGGTGTTCAGCATGCTAAGTAGTAGTTAAAAGATAAGAAAAGGTGAGACTGCCAATAACTACTAAGGGCAGAACCCTTAGTTACACTAACGTTTAAGGAACAATTAGAGGAATACATGCTCGTGTGCAGAAAACACAGAAAAAATAGGTGGTGAAAGGGGAACCACGAGAGTGTGATGCTGTAGAAATCAAGGTATTTAGACTTTCAGGAAGAAATATGTGGGCCATGTTAAAAGCAGTAGAGAAGTCAAATCAAAACAACTGTGTACTAAGTCTTGACCACTCTTCTTGCAACGTTACTTAACTCTTTCAACTCCACTTCTTATTGAACCACCTTGAATTCTTATTGAATTGAACTATCTCGGCTTCAATTTCATTGAGAAATTTGAAGTTATCAGGCACATGCCCATCCATCAATCATTTCCTCCTTCCGTTTAATATCAGGAGCTTCAAAGTCAAGTCTAATACCAGTGCCATTAATACTAAGAGTTGTCTACATTTTAAGTTTTTTCCCAATTTATGGCTTTCTGCTCCCAGTATCCCACCAAAATTTTTTGCAATAAGGTTGCCATTTGAAATTTTAGTGGAGGGGCAAAAATGGACAACAAATTACGTGATGCTGAATATCAAAAGGAAGATGTGGAAATGGCAAATAGCAGTCAGTCACTGATGGAAGTGAGAGGGAGATAATGCCTCCTGCCCAAGGGAGCAATGATACTCACCTGGACCAGATTCAGGTGTTATTCCAGAGGCACTTTCATTTTGGAGCTACAGTAAAAGTATGTCTCTTACCTGTTTTTCTTCTGTAGCATACCAGTGATTGAATCTTTACTGTAGAAGCAAAAATGAGCCAATTCCCACAACGAAGATTGTAGAAGCATTCCATTTGATTCATTTGTTCATTCATGTAAAAGTATTTCCTGAATGTCTGCTATGTGCCATGCTTATGGTTAGGTGCTGGGAATACAATGGAGAGTAAAAAACACATAGTTCTTGTTCTCCTGGAGTTTTGTAGTATAGTGATTTTTTATTTGCTTGTTTATATTTAACCTAATTTATTTAACTAATTTTACTTTTTTTTCCCTTTAGTATCCTCTTATATATGGACTGATTCTTATTCCCTGCTGGTGTTCTCTAGTTTGCCTAAGTAGAATTTACATGGGCATGCACTCCATTCTGGTAAGGAAAACATTGTGTTCATAGAGCTTTATTTTTTTCTAAAATCGACAGGCAATTGTATAATTTTTACTCATTTTCAAACTTACTGGAAACCTAAATGAGAAAATATAGTTACTGTAAATCTTCTTTGTTTTGCAAAAATAGAAACAGGATGCTTTGTAAAGTTTTAATGTAGTTATCACGTATTTCATACAAACAGTTCCCACAATAACCAAGTATTATACTCAGGATAACATTTCTCCCTCCTTCCATTTTCACTTTTCTTTTCTTTCTCATTCTCTTCTATGCCTTTCCTACCACTGAGTCAAAACCAACAATGTAAATACAGACACCAAGGAGCTCTACTTATAAGTGAGGACCCAGTGACTAGAAGCTAAATGAACTTAGAACTGTCCTGGTGCCACTTGTATTTGAATATTAAACTCTAGTTTTCTTCTCTTTCCTGACAGTATTTTAGGGCTTACATCAGATATTTTATTTTGAGAATACAATTCAGTTTCAAAAGCAGCAGCACAGAGACCCTGTACTCTTTCAGCCAGCCACCTTTCATCCCCACTAGATAATAAGCAACATGAGAAAAGTAACTCTCTATCCCTTGCATTTAGTGTGGTGTCTCTCATGACACTCTGTGAATGTATTATGTATTATCTTGTAGATAAAGGATCAGAAGAAAGATGGAGAGATAGAAATGAATTCATGGAATCCAAAAGTTTATAATAGGTTATATAAAATTTTTCTTGTCCTTAACAAGTTCACATTTTTAGACTTTTCTACTCATAAAAGTGTCTCATTAGCTTATTTCGTAGCTGTAGAAGTATTGGGTTTCTACTTCTTCCTCAGATTGCTGGCTTCCAGCAGCTGCCCCTTCACTAGTAAATTTCCAGAAGTGCCAAATGCTATGTTAAGAAGCAAGCTATTTGTGTTTTATTTTTTATAATTATTTATATTAATGCAAATTATGAATTGGCATATAATTCTGTCTTTCTGACTAATCTCTACTAGTTTTATAATAGACTAAGTATCACATTTTTATATCAAATCTAATATTAGTCACAAGAAAATGTTTTCCATCTCTGTGCCATGTTACAGTTATTCCCTTCCACTACCAATTAGCAATATTGCACCTAAAAAACTAACAAAAGGTTATGCATCTATGAATGATAATATTATCCCTAGATTCATTATCATCATAAAAGAGGAATAAGAATCTTAATATATTGAATATGTAATCTCAACCATGCTGTTCTTAAAAAAAAGGAAATGTATAGTGAATTAATTAAATATTCAAGCTGAGTTCAGTTCATGTTTAGATACTGGATAACATCTGTTCTTGAATCAGCTGAAGTAAAAACAATATTGATGTATTATTTTTCAAATCATGAGTCTGACAACCAAATCATGAGTCCGATAACCCTCAGTCTTTTTTTTTGGCCGCACTGTGAGGCTTGTGGGATCTTAGTTCCCAGACCAGGGATTGAACCCGGGCCCCAGCAATGAGAACACCAAGTCCTAACCACTGGACCACCAGGGAATTCCCCAGCCCATCTTTTAATTATTCAAAAACGATCTTGTCCCATAAAATGTCTTTATCAGTTTTATTCTGACTAGCTACTGAATTTTATTATGTATAGCATTGCAAGTTGTTTTCCTTTTAAAAGTAAAATCACAGATGACTTGCAAGCATCGTAAATTATGTTTCTGTATTATAAGCACAATTATTCCTAATCAATAATATATTGGTTTTATCATTTGATAAGTGATATATGAAATTTTAGTCATAATGAACCCCCCCTTTTTACATTATGGATCTAATATATGCCCACAATTTTCACTTTTTCCTATATTTTAATGCTTCAGTAGTTACCTGCATTTTGAACTATTTTCTTAATCATAATTTGTATCTTCATTGTTTATTGTGAAATTACTATGGAACTATAGGCAGAGTATGCCCTAGAAGTTGCTAATAGGTGCTTAGATGCCATATTATCTAAGCAGATGTCTTTATTAACATTAAGAAGAAAGTTCTAATAATGTAGTCTAAATAATTTATATTAACGAGCACTTTGTTGAGTATTTTCCATATGCTTTGTTTTTATTGTTATAACACAAAGAGCAACACTTGTTTATTTTTAACATTTGCCTACCTTCCTAGATTTTCTTAATCCCCAGAAAAGTAGAGGAGTTACCACATCCATTTTTCCTCTATTTATTTATGTATGTATTTGTTTATTTGTTTATTTATTTAGCCGTGCCATGTGGCATGTGGGATCTTAGTTCCCCAACCGGGGTCGAACGCATTGGGAGTGCAGAGTCGTAACTTAATGGGGAAGTCCCCATTTTTCCTTTATTCATCATCAAACCTAGCTCTAAAAATTTCTTGAAACACAAGCCATTTTTAAATTACTAGATTAAGTACTTGACAAATTACTGTTTTGTTTCTACATTAGTAAAATTATGAATATGTTATAATTACATTTACCCAAAATTGTACTAAAAGTTTATTTTTCTATATGTGGAAAGTCTTTTTAGAAAGGTATTATGAGATCATAAAGTAGAATGTACCTCTCAAACCCATTTTTATAACAAGACATAAAAATCAAACTAACCAAACAACAGGAAAAATCCTGAAATCATGTTATAGAGAAAGATCCAGAACAGTAAACACTAAGAGTTTTAATAGTGGTTATTTCTGGGTAATAATTACTTGTTATTGTTTATCCATATTTTCTAGTTTTTCTGTACTGAACATGTATTAAATTTGAATTTTAATTAAAGATAAAAATTTCAAAATCCATCCCTAATAATGCCTTTATAATCAAGAATTGCATTCCAATAATACATTTTGTTAGAAACACTGTTGGCATCACTGACATGTTGAATTAGAAGCAGAACACCTGAAATATGTTACAATTAAAAAGAAAAAACCCTAGGAGCCAGCAGAAGTCTTGAATTCTAGCCTCAGCGAATCACTAGCCTCTCTAGTTTTATTTACTGATTGGAAGAAATGAAAAGGAGACAATTTCAGATTTAAAACATAAGAAATCTTTATTGAATTTATGGTATTTGGTATCTTCTACCATAAATTTGATAACCATGAACATTCCATTCAAATGTGTAATTATTAACTTTTATGGCATATATGTTATCTATAATTAATAAGTATCTAAAATTATTTCCTGTTTCTTTTTGGAAAATTTCCTACTTTGAGTTCTTTATGCTACCTTTAACATCAGCTTTTCTTTATTGCATACTTTGTGCTGTAATGCTTAAAACCACTTACACATTTTAATATTGTACATTAAATTGATATTACAGTGATAGCCACCATGTTTATGTCCTGAATTCAATCATTCTTCCTTCTGGTTCTGTAGCATAGAAATTAAATGTGCCTTTTTATCCAGGATAATATTATAAATAATTAATAATTCAATCAGAAAAGGAGGCAGATTTGTATAGAGACTTGTAGTAATCTAAGTTTATTATTCATAGAGCTATAAAAGAAAAGCAGAGGACAACAAATATTGGATGTTTTCTGTCATACTGAAATATACATCTAAAAATATAATTGATGTGTTATCATATATATATATATATATATAACCATGTAAATCAGTAAGAAGAAGAAAATCCAAAGGAATAGTTGCCTTAAAGACACAAATATACATTGTATAGAAAAGGAACAGTCCATAAACATATGAAATAATGCTTAATTAATTATCAGGGAAATGCAAATAAAACATCAAGAAATACCAACAACTGATGGGATATAAATTTCTGTAAACATTTTGGAAATTTTTTATTGTCTTGTAAAATTGAACGTGCACATATACTATGATTCTGCCATTACATTCCTAGGCATATGTCCTGGAGAAACTTTCATAGACCCATATGGGAACATAAAAAGAAAGAACATAGAGGCATTGTTTATAATGCTGCTTGGTTTAAGAATATATACCAATTAAGAAAGCTCAACCATAACCAATGAACTAATCCAAAAGCTGAAAACATCCTAAGTGACCATCAGTGGGAAAATAGATAAATTGTATAACCACACAATAACATATTACATGGTTGTGACAGTGAATGACCTATAACTAACTGCATATGATGAATGAATCTTAAAAACTTAATGTTAAGTGTAAAAAGCAAATCAAAAGAGACTGCATACTGCCTAACATTATTATAAAGCTCAGGAAGAAGCAAAACTAGGTAATGTTTTGTTTGGAGATATGTGATAAAACAGTTTTTAAAAGCAAGTATTTATTCAGCTAATACTCAGGCTTATGCAGAGTGATAGAACTAGGAAACAACATACCAATAGATTCAAAGTACTGGTAATATTATAGTTCTTTTTGGGGGCAGTGATTTCATAGATATTCTTTTTGTAATTTCACATATATTTTACGTATCTTATTCTATGTACTAACTATTACATAATAAAAATCTTAGGACAGAAAAACATTAAGCACCTACTCTGCTGCTTAACTGTACTGAATGCTGTTGAGAAGTAACCATTGTTTTGGGCAGCATAAAGGTCACTAGTATCCATGAAAAGAGTGGTTTCAATGCAGTGATGAGTTTAGGAAAAAATAAGAAGTGAGAAGGTGGAGGCAGTGAATATAAGCAACTCTTCCGATAAATTTTTCAGTGATACTAGATCCCAGGGTTTCGTTTTGTTTGTTTTAAGGTGGAAATTCTGAAACAGTTTTGTTCATGTCAGGAATGATTCAGAAAGGAAAGTTCTTTTAATAATAGTGTTATTTCCTCCAATAAACCATCTTCTATTTTCTACCCAGTTGTTTGTACCTAAAAGTAGGAGTAGGAGTCATTTTTGATCCCTTTTTCTTTTGCTTCTCTCTTACATTCAGATCATCACCAGGTTGAAGTTCGTCAACTCTAATTTTAAAATATTTTACTAAATCCATCTATGTACGTCTCTTTATATGGACCATATCTAGAGTGAACCACTACAGTAGCCTCCCACTAGTGTCTCCTGTCTTCCATACTTTACCCCTATAATATATTCTCTACACAGCAGATGGAATGTTCTTCTATAAATATCCATCAGATTTTATTACACTCCTACTTGGGAATCTTTCAGGCTCCCTATCACTTTTGAAATAAAATCTGAACTTCTTACCTAGCCTACAGGGGCCCTATCTACATGATTTGACATCTGCCTGTCTCTTGGATCTCATATCACATCACTCTTCTCACTATTTGAGCCACACGGAATTTCTCTCAGTTCCTTGAACTCACTAGGTTCTTTTCTGCCTCAAGGCCTTGGCACTTGGTATTCCCTCTACCTGGGACACTTCTTAGATCTAAAGATAGGGCTGACTCTTTTTTGGAATCAAATTTCTGCTCAAGGGTCACCTCCTCAGACAGGTTTCCCTAATCACTCTAATAGGGTCTTTCATCATTCTATCCCATTGTCTTGTTTTAATTTCTTTATAACAATCTGAAATTGTAATATTTATCTATTTTTTACTCACATGGTTATTGTCAGTCATCCCCACTAAAATGTAAGCTCTATGGCGTAGGAATCTTTTCATTTATTAAGCAGTGTATCCTCAGCCCCTAAAATAGCGTCAGGCACATGTAGGTACTCAATAAGTATTTGTTCAGTGAATAAATGAATGAATGGGAAAAGGAAAAATAGGCTTTGTATCCTCTTTAGTCATGGAAATAATTATGTATTTAAATGTGTGATTATTATATTAAATGCATGAAGATGAAGTCTTTGAAAAATAAGTACAGTTGATCCTTGGACAACGCAGAGGTCAGCACAATCAAAAATCCACCTATCATTACAGAGTGCCCTTCATAAACTTGGTTCCTCTGTATCTGCAGTTCCTTTGTATCAGGGGTTCTGCATCCTCAGATTCAACCAACGGGGATCATGTAGGACTGTACTACTGTTTACTATTGAAAAAAATCAGCAGTTAAGTGGATCCACACAATTCAAACTCATGTTGTTTAAGGGTCAGCTGTATATTGTTTTCCCCAGAAATCACTACATACGTTAAGCATAGTTTATTGTTCATTTGAATATACATTTGTGTATAGCATATATGTATTAATTTGTAAAAGGGCAGAGCTATAAAAGCATAATCATTTTATTATCATCAGTGAATCTTTTTAGTATTATTAAAACAGCTTTTAGTACCTATTATATAAAGTTTACTTTAAGAATGTGACATATTTAAAAATGTACATTTATTAACATTGAAATGTGAAATATATATATATATATATATTTTTTTTTCCTTAAATGCCAAAAAAGTATTATACTAAACAACTCTACCTTCTTCTTTTCTCAGGATGTTATTGCTGGATTCATATATACCATTTTAATCTTAGCTATCTTCTATCCATTTGTGGACCTGATTGACAACTTCAACCAAACTCACAAATATGCTCCATTAATCATCATCGGGCTTCATCTAGCCTTGGGGATCTTTTCTTTCACTCTAGACACTTGGAGTACATCCCGGGGAGACACAGCTGAGATTCTAGGAAGTGGTGCTGGGATTGCATGTGGATCTCATTTTACCTATAAAATGGGTCTAATATTAGATCCTCCTCTGGATATATTACCTTTACCTAGGCCCCCCATTTCAGTGACTCTGTTTGGAAAAGCCATATTGCGGATTCTCGTAGGGATGTTGTTTGTACTAGTAGTCAGAGATATAATGAAAAGGATCACTATTCCGTTAGCCTGTAAAATCTTCAATATACCATGTGATGATGTCCGAAAAGCAAGACAGCACATGGAAGTTGAACTTCCTTATCGGTATATTACCTATGGAATGGTTGGTTTCTCGATCACATTTTTTGTTCCTTACATATTTTTCTTTATTGGTATCTCTTGATGGAGAAATACTGTTTATGATAAGAAAGGAGGGTATCAGTTACTGATATCTAAAACCATATTCTAGTTAAAAGCCAAATCAGAGTTAGGCTTTTGCAGGAATTTAACTTAAATAATTATTTAAGTAAATTCATAGGAGTCAGTGCATTTTATCATTGCACATCCAGTTATTGTTTTAGGTGAGCTGAGCTATTTCAACATTGAGAAAATGATAAGTATCCATTTGGAATGTTCATGTAATATTTGGAGAGTTTTATGCTGTTATGGATTCAAGTTATATATAATATATATTAAGGAACATAATATATAATTATGTATCTAATATATGTTATATATAAAATAATATACCTAAGTTTTTTTTAAAACCATGGGGGTGTATTATAAAATCAATAATAATATGCAAACAGTTGTGCCTGTGTATTTGGACTTAATACAGGTATGTTGTTATTAACAGATATATTTAATGTTTATTTACTATGGGAGCCATTTCCTAATCAAATTGCATAATTACTAGACCAGAATTCGTATGCTACCACATATTGGTTTCCTGCCTCTTTTTATACTGCCATCACCTTTCATGTTACTCATGATGTTGAACATAGGAGGCATTTTTAATGGACCAAATTTTCAGAAAAATTAGTTTTTGAATTCCTTTTTTTTTGTTTCCCAGTTCTGTACACTGTGTTGAATGTACTTTATTTGCACTTGTTCTGGACATTAGTTTAATAATTCAGGTACTGAATTTTATTGCTTGCTAATTGTGCCTTTCTGTTGCTGAATTAAGAAATGCCATGTATACTGTGATATAAAAATAAGACTAACTTTATCTTAAGTTACATATAATCAGACAAATATTTTAAAAAATATCTGTCAAGCTAACAGGGCTAGCAGTAAACCACCTTCAGTTCTTCAGCCTTTGTTTAGAAAGAAATGTGGAATGGACTAAACTTTCTCACTAATTTATTGGGAACCTAAATGGATAAATATTTCCATTTTTGTAGGTATTTTTCTGTGCATTGTAAGTTATAGGAACAAGATATATTTTTTGTACATTGTCTTGATCGTTTATACTACAGGTAGATATTTCCAGTGAATGGAACTGTAATTGAACTTTATAGATGGGACAATGCACATTTCATATGTAAACAAACCATTTTTCTAAATTATTTGGAAACGATTGGGTTTAGCAGTGTTAACTTTTAATACCATTTATTAGCTACTGTGGTAAATTATAAAATTTTAAAGTATCAGTATTTTAGGTCCTATTATTTTTTTCAACCTTTTGTTATTTTCATGGTGGAATATTTGAGTATAAATATTAAACTATTCTTTATTCTGTTCGTGCCTTTATATTTTGAAGTGTAATTGTAATTAGGTTAACATTAAGTTTATTTGTAGTAAGTTTTTCATAAAGAAGAGAATTAACTTTCCATGTAAATGAGCATCAGGTATGGAGTTACTGACTTAGTGCAATATCTGTCTGATTATCCAGAGGTATCAACTTAAGATGTTTCTATTTTGGGCAGCATAACTATTTGAGCTCATATTTTTATAATTATGATTGAGAATTTAGGGACATGGTAATTTTTGCCAATAGTGAATCTGATAATTGTAAGTAAAACAACTAAATTTTCGACATTTACCTATTAGTTAACAGAAAACCAAGGCACTTAGGAACATATCGGTACGTTGGAAAATGTGCAAAGAACTTTTCTTTCAAAATATGTTCACTGAATCAAATTTTAGGGACTATTTCCCATAATTTGAGTATACGCTATCTTATTAATTTTTATATCTAGCTTAAAAGGTATTCAAAAATATTCCATTTCTTTGTGATTTATTATTTTCTGTCCTATGATAGTTCCATGCTAAATGTATTTTAAAATAAAAGCCAAATTCAAGATTGGAGGGTGTTTTGTTTGCCTTCTATGCATTTGTTTCTGTATTGTCTGGTAGAGATTTATAAAATATGTCTAGTATTTTCATTCTAGCAGTCTTTTCCTGTGAAGCGTTTTATTCAATATAAGTACTGTTTTTAGAAATAGAAGACATTGAAGAAATTCTTTAAGGTTCAAACTGCTTTGGACTCTATATATGATCATTCTGACACTGTACTTTTAGTGAAAAGTTTCATAACTTTATTTTTAAAACTTATGCATAAAACATGTTTCAGTAAAATCCACGACTGAGTATTGTAGGTAGTTGGCTGTTAATCCATTAATCCAGGAATTAATCATAATACAAAGAACAGGTACTTTTACAAGCAAAATAAACATATGGACATTTCATTTTGTAATTATAAAGTGCCATGACATGTGAACTGCAAAAACTAGGGCTTCCTGAAAGTCATTATAAGACCTAATATAAAGCAATGCTACTATAGTAGATTTATGTAATTTAATTTTATCTACTAGCTTTCTTTACAAGTAATGTTTATTAAATGTGTCTTTCAAAGACAACATAAAAATTAATTCAGTGATATGAGTATAATTTAAAGGCAGATTTTCATAAAATGTTTGATAAAGATGAGTAAATGTTAAAATGTTTTTATTTTGAGTAAAATTGTGTATAATCACACAATTTTATATGCAAAGATTTTTTTATTGCCAAAGCAATTTCATTCTTGTTAATGAAGAATGTTTACTCTAGATTTAAAACCAAACTGTTTAATCTGGACATCAATAAGGCCCAGTTTTTAAAATGCAACTTTATAGCCGAATTAGTTTTTCTGAAGGGAGTTTTTGTTGTTTACTGTGGAGATTATTTTGAGAAAGGGAAGAGGCAACAGTTTGAGAAAGTAATTTGATGTAGTGGATGTTACTACGCTATTATTTTGTCAAGTTTTGGTCATGTTCTTTCAGTTTTTGCTGTTATATACATAAGTTAAAAAGAAAACTTTTAGGACTTCCCTGGTGGCGCAGTGGTTGGGAGTCCGCCTGCCGGTGCAGGGGATTCAGGTTCGTGCCCCAGTCAGGGGGGATCCCGCGTGCCGCGAAGCGGTTGGGCCCGTGGGCCATGGCCGCTGAGCCTGCGCGTCTGGAGCCTGTGCTCCGCAGCGGGAGAGGCTACAGCAGTGAGAGGCCCGTGTACGGCAAAAAAAAAGAAAACTTTTAAACTTGAATTTTAAATAACTTTTACACTTGGATTTTAATGGTGGTTACATAGACTATAAATAGCACAATAAAAATAAGTTTTAACATGCTAATTACAAAGGACATTTTAGAAAGTTCTTCATTTTTAAGCACACCAGACCACTACAAATCTTTATAAACAAAGCATGCCATGCCTTCCTTGTGAGACACACAGGAGGGAAAATTCAAAGAAAAATAAAAGAAATATATTTTTTAAATAAAAATGTTTACAGAAATAAACACTAACTTTTTAACCTCAACTATCTGGTATCTGCTAATTTGTCCTTTTTTCCTTTCATCATGTTTAGTCTTGGTGCACTTTCCATGGATGTCTAAAAAGCCTAGCTCCTAGTACTGTAAGTGACAGGATATGACAGAAATCTAAAGTGTGTTTTTAAAGGGTATTTTAGTGTCATTTTCTAAAAGCCAAGTGAATTTTAAAATAGCTTTATGATGTATACTATATCATGATGTCTACAACATCATTGGGTTTATTTCAACCTTAAATGTCATAAAGTCCATTATCTCAGGTTTTAAAAGTTCATACACTTACCTATTATGCTGTTTGCAAAATATTTGATTTAATACATATTTTTAAAGTTTCCTTTGTTACATAATGACATTTTCTTATGAGATGTAAAATGGATTCTCTTTTTAAAAAATAGTTACTACGGTAATATTACCTCTTCAGATTTGAGGTTTGTCCCTTGTCCTAAATTAGGGGTTCTCATAACTGAAATCCATTGTAGCACATATCACAACCTGTGATTATTTATGTATTATTTTCTTAAATTTTCTGTCTTCATCTCCATGATGTAAGCTCTATGAGGAAAAGTGGCTTGTGCCTCTATTTACTTCTGGATCCCTGGGACAGAGCACGCATAATAATATATATTGAATGAATACCCAGTCCCTAGACAGGCTTCAGTATGTGTATTTATCTGGGTGAAAAATTCTACAATTTTCATCAGCTTCTCAGAGAGATCAGTGATCTAAAAAAGTTTAAAATTCTGTAATAGTCTACATTTTATTTCTTGTTCTAGCTGTTTTAAAGGTTTAGATTGTAAATAAATGCATCCAATTCATCTAGAAAAATTTTGTCACTTTTCATGCAAATATTTAAAGGATAATCATTTAGATTCTTGAAATGTTTTACATGTAATTACTATAATACCCCATTGTATAGAATGTGATTTGTATCCAAATAAGTTTTAAGATGTTATTTTCTTTGGAATTAAAATAAAATCTGAGAAGAAAATATTCTGCATATATGGGGATATAACTTTAGTTTCTAGTAATAAGCTATATAAATATGTTCTTGAGAATATTACTTTGTACAGTTTGATCTTTAATCTTTCACATAACCAACTACTTCACAATCTGTGATTTTTATAATTAAAGTGATATTTATAATTAAAATGTAGATGAGATATAGTCAGGGCTTAAATATCAATTTTTTTGCTTAAGCACAAAGACTCCCCTGGATTCCAAATGTCTCCAGGCCCAGACTTGTGGGACTCAACTGGGGTTGGTGACAATAAAGTGGATTCTAATTCCCCTAATATTTAAAGTTCCCCCAGTGTCCCCCTCCCTGCTTTTATCTGGGCTGACTTAAGGGATAAAATTCACCAAACTCATTTTAATGGTGGTGTTACTTTTGCTAATTTCTTGTTGAAATGCTGTGATGACAAACTTGAAAAAGTAAAAGAAAAAAAAGGAGTTATAGTCCCTCAACATTTCCACTCTGCAAAATGTTTCAAGTAGCTTTACAAAATAAATATTTTAAAAATATTTCTTTCTCTTGGCAGTATATTCCCAAAATCTTATTTAAATTATTCATGGATACAAGCTGTAAATTTTTTAAATTAACATATAACTTAATTTATAAATATCATTAATTAATTATAACCCAAACATGACATTTATATCTGAAATTTTTTTCTTCCTTTTCTAAAAATAAGTTGTCTACATTTTCCAACTATGTTATATATGTTAAGGCTAATCGTAGATTTACAAAGTACTTTATTTTTTTAATCTATTTTTTATTGAAGTATAGTTGAATTACAATGTTGTGTTAATTGCTGTACAGAAAAGTGACTCCGTTTTATATATATATATATATATATATATATATGTGTGTGTATATATACATACACATTCTTTTTCATATTCTTTTCCATTATGGTTTATCACAGGATACTGAATATAGTTCCCTGTGCTATACAGTAGGACCTTGTTGTTTATCCATTCTATATATAACAATTTGCACTGCTAATCCCAAACTCCCACTCCTACCCTCTCCCACCCCCCTCCCCCTTGGCAACCACCAGTCTATTCAAAGGTCCCTGATTTTGTTTCTGTTTCATAGATATGTTCATTTGTGTCATATTTTAGACTCCACATATAAGTGATATATGGTATTTGTCTTTGTCTTTCTGACTTCACTTAGTATGATAATCTCTAGTTGTATCCATGTTGCTGCAAATGGCATTATTTTGTTCTCTTTTTTATGTCTGAATAGTATTCTACTGTATATATGTACCACATCGTCTTTATCCATTCATCTGTCAGTGGACATTTAGGTGGTTTCCATGTCTTGGCTATTGTGAATAGTACTGCTATGAACATAGGGGTGCATGTATCTCTTTGAATCATAGTTTTGTCTGGATAATATGCCCAGGAGTGGGATTGCTGGGTCATATGGTAAGAATTACAAAATACTTTAGATGTATCTGGCATCTTAGAGCTCATATATGGCAATTTCTTACCAAGTGCATAAATCTATAATATTATTAGCAGATAATCATGTGCAGGCTTCTTAAATACTTAGGCAGATTGTAACTTTATGATGCATTGTTGAAATAAATGAACGAATGAAATAAGTGAAATAAAATTTCAATGGGCTGAGAGCAGTGTGGTGGGACAGAGGATACATTTTAGGTAGAAGTAATCGGATGAACCAAAACATGGAAATGGGATGTATTAGACCTGTTTGGCAAACAAATGGATTGCAGTTTGTCTGGAGCATCAAGGTACCTGGAAGGGAGTGGTAGAATGTAAAGCTGAGAAGTTTGTTAAATTATTCAGTAAACAATGGTAATAGTGGATGTTGCCTTTCTTTACCAGTAGAAGAGCTGCACTATTTATTGCTTGTGGATGAAATTACACCCAACTTGAAGGTAATCAAAACTATTGTTTGTTCAATAAATAAGGATATATTTTTAATCTGTGATAAAGGAAGAGAGTTGTGTGTTTAGCTTTAAGTCTTGTTTACTTATTGAGAAGAGAAGTAAGGCAATTTTTTATTATTAATCCTGGATTTTATATGAAGAAGCCCAAGGCCTTGAAGTTTGGTGACATGAGATCATGACTGCTACAGTTGCAGTTATTTAAAGGAGCCCCAAGTGACTTAGGAGAACTTTGAATGTGAAGTTACACGCCCCCAACCTTCCACCCTCACTAGAGGGTTGTAAAGCAAATAATGGCACACCGAGAACCCCGTGAACGACCCTAAGGAATGCAGCATGAGGACTGCAGAGTTTGCAGGCCTTTCATGTGTTCCACGACAAGGACTACCTCCCAGGGGATGCACTGGGATTTCTAGACATGCTCTGGGAGTAATGTTGGTGTTCTTCAATTTATCTCCTATCCCACCATACTTGAGACTGAACTTTCTTCTTTGGTTTGAAGTCAGAACCTATCACACATCTGATCAACCCCAGCTGCTTGAGACATGGATTGTGGGGTGAGTGTAGGAAGGATGTTTTCTAGTAGAATCACAGAGACACCATAAATATGTTCTATATATGTCAGATAATCCACAGTACACCCATGAGCACCTGATTTTTCTGATTCAACATTATTGTTCAGGAGGGCTCTTAGCTCCCTCATTAGAAGTGTGTATGTGTGTCTATTACCTATTTTAAAAGGACATAATAACTATATTGTCTTATATTTACCTTCCAGTTAGCCCTCAAACATGTTACTAGACAGTGCAGATCTGCAAGTTTAGCCATTCCATATCATTCACTTGAAACTCTCATTCAAAGAACCATTTGGCGACTTTTCCATGAGATGGTTTTGTAAGTAGAACAGAAAGATCATAGAATTTTGTTTTGGGGGACTTTAAGGTGTTCCGTGTCATAATATGTTACATTCTTATTCTTGCCATTGCAAGTCTGTCATAAAGCTGACTTCAGATTCCCAGCTCGCAAGCAGTGGTTTCTCTCAAATCCTGACCCTGATAAAGAACTCTTCATATTTTACAGAACTTTTGTGAAAATTTTTGTGTATGAATTGCATTCTGCATGAAGATGCTGGTGCCAAACTGGTATTGACTTTTATGTTCCCATTCTGTGTCTGTTTTCTCCAGTAAATACAACAAAACAAGTATGTTGAATAAAAGAAACAGACTCAAGCCAGTATGTTACAGATGACGTCAGAAGAGCAGAATTTTTGTTTTGACTTTGTTTTGTCTTTGACTATAATTTGCTGTATACCTTTAGGCACTAGCTCCGTCTTCGTGAAACACCATGTCCTCACATATAAAATGAAGACGTTGGACTTGATGTTCTCTAAGATCCCTTTCAACACTAAAATTTAATAAACTGTACTAGACGAAGCATGCAGAAGCAAAAGGAATATTTCTATTGGTTTTATGAGGATACTGAAATTTAACGGAAAAAATTTTACTCCGTTTTCACTGAGGGAATAGAGTCGAAGGAGCCTATCTTGTCCTGTCCGTAAAAGGTTTGTAGGCACCCGTTTAAGAAAGTTTCAAGTTTCTCCAAAGAGAAACAATGAGTTAATAGCTTTAGAAGGGTCATAATAAGAGGTTATAAGTCTCCGTTATAATTCTTGTTTGAATCACAAGGTTTAAAGTGACCACTAGGCATTACCTAATCCAGCCTACTATCCAAATAGCTGTGAACTGTAATCACCCTAAACAGATGGTTCTTTAAAAAATAAAGGGAGGGGGGCAAGGACAGGGTAGACGCCAAAGACCTCAGTAATTCTATAATTCGCTCAACAAATCTTGCTAGCTATGGAGATGAACAGTAAATGAAAGAGAGAGAGAAAGAGAAAGAAGAAAATTCCCTTTGGGAATCTCAATCAGAACTAAAAGAAAAAACAGAGAAGAGAATGCTTGATAAAGAATGTAAAACTACCTCATTACAAGCATAAATCTCATATGAACATTGAAGATTCATGTTGTATTTTAGAAAATAAGACCCTTGTAATAAATTCAAGACATTTAAAAATTGCAGAGCACATTATCAAGTTATATTTTGTAAAAATAAAATAAGCAGAACATAAAATCACTACCTTTGTTCATGAGAACATTTCTAAAATTTCAACAGTGCTCATTGCAGTAAGGCATTTAAAAAATGTTTCAAAAGTTCTGTTAGAAAACATGAGGTTATTGAATGTCAGTCAGCTGTTTTCTTACAGTGAAATTTTTTCACAGAAATGGGAAGTTAACTTGCCACAAAAAATTACATGAGATATATATGGATACATTGGTGGTGTAAAAAAATTCAAATACAAGAAAAGCAGAAGTCCTATTTGACCATTATAACAATTGCATTCTCCTCCCAGAAGTAACCAGTGTTGCCATTTGGAGGGTTTTTTTTTTTCTTTTGTATGTATATATTCACACGTGTTGAAATACATAATTGTGTTTTATAAAAGTTGGGTTTTCTAAACAAAAGCAGGATGTTGTACATATTGTTCTGCAAATTGCTCCCCTCTTTTTTGTCCAGTTAATGATATATATTGGAGTTCATAGAGAATTTCTCTCCTGGAGTTGTCTTTTCTATCCTGAAACATGGACTTTTCCCTATCTACTCAACTGCTGCCAGGAGCACACAAACACGGTCTGCCTCATGGCTCTGTTCTCAGCTTCTTGCGAATTGTCTGTATATTGTCTTCACTTCCTCACCACCCATTCCGTGTTTTATTTGAGAATTTATAACAATTACAGAAAAGTTAAAAGAATATAATAAATATCTATATTCCCATTACCTAGAATGAACTACCCTTGGTATTTTGTCATATTTGCTTCCAGTCTATTGTATTTTACTTTTTAAAATTGAGATATAAAATAAATAAAATTGAGATATAATTGACAAATAACATTATATTAGTTTTGAGTGTACACATGATTTGATATATGTATATATTATGAAATTATCACCATAATAAGCCTAGTTAACATCCATCACTACACAGTTACAATTCTTTTCTTATGATAATATCTTTTAAGATTTACTGTCTTAGCAACTTTCAAGTATATAATACAGTGTTATTAACCATAGTCACCATACTGTATGTTACATCCCCATGACTTATTTATTTTATAACTGGAAGTTTGTACCTTTTGGCCACCTTCACCCATTTTGACCACTCTTCTCCCCCCACCTCTGGCAACCACCAATCTATTCTCTGTATCCATGGGTTTGTATTTTTGTTTTTTAGATTCCACATATAAATGAGATCATATGGTGTTCATCTTTCTCTGTCTGACTTATTTCACTTAGCATAATGCCTTTAAGCTCCATCCATGTTGTCGCAAATGCAAGATTTCATTCTTTTATATGGCTAAATAATATTTCATTGTGTGTGTACATACGTGTATTTATTTTCTTTATGCACTCATCCATTGATGGGCTTTTAGGTTGCTTCATGTCTTAACTATTATCAGTAATGCTACAATGAACATGGGGGTGCAGATACCTTTTCAAGTTAGTGTTTTTGCCTTCTTCGGGTAAATACCCAGAAGTAAAGTTGCTGGATCATACAGTAGTCCTTTTTAAAATTCTTGAGCAACTAACATACTGCTTTCTATAGTGGCTACACCAATTTACATTGCCACCAACAGTGTACAGGATTCCCTTTTCTGCATATCTTTATTTGTCTTTTTGATAATAGCCATTCTAACAGGTGTGAGGTGATATCTCATTGTGATTTTGATTTGCATTTCCCTGATGATTAGTGATTTAGTTTATTTTTAAAAAGAAGTAAAACATTACAGATGAACCTAAGCTTCTTTTAATCATTGCCATATTCCCATCTCCTCTCATGATTTGCAGAGGCAATTGTTATGAGTCCTTCCAGTCCATTGTTTACTTTTATGCACATATTTGTATATCCATAACCAGTGTACAATATTTTATGTGTTCTTTTAAATATACATCAATGGTATCATTCAACAACTGCTTTTCTTTGATTCAGCATTATGTTTTTGAGATATATCCCTGTTTATAATTTATAGATCTAATTCATTTGTTATCTAATGTATAGTATTTCATTATATAATTATACCACAATTTACTCCTCTAGAGGGGACAATTAAATTATCAATATGTTTCATTAAAAAATATAATAGACTTTATTTTTTAGAGCTGTTTTAGTTTCACAGTAAAATTGAGGAAAAGGATAGAGGGTTCTCACATTCCCCCACCTCTCCTCTCCCCAAACTTTACATAGCCTCTACCACCATCAACATCCTGCACCTGTGCAGTACATTTGTTACAATAGCTGAACCAACACTGACGCATCATTATTAATCAAAACCCATAGTTTACATTAGAGTTCACTCTTTCTGTTGTATACTCTATGGGCTTGACAAATGTATAATGACGTGTATCCACAATTATAGCATCATACAAAATAATTTCAATGCCCTAAAAGTCCCCTTGCTCTGCCTATGCCTCCCTCTTTCCCCCTAAGGCCCTGGCAACCACTGATCTTTTCACTGTCTCCATAGTTTTGCCTTTTCCAGAATGTCATATCGTTGGAATCATACAGTAATAGCCTTTTCAGATTGGCTTCTTTCACATATTAATATGCAATTTTATATTAAAATAATATTAAATATTAAATAAATTAATTAAATAATAATATTAAAATAACATGCTTTGATGTACAACACAAAGAGTGAGCCCTAATGTAAACTATGGACTTTAGTTAATAATAATGTATCAATGTTGGCTCCTCAATTGTAACAAATATCACACTAATGCAAAAATTAATAGGGGGAGTTGGGGAGGGGATTAGGGGGCATATCTGTATTTTGCCCCCAGTTTTTCTGTAAACCTAAACTTGCTCAAAAAAAAAATCTCAAGGTTAAAAAAAAAAAATAGACTTACAAAACTTAACTCAAAATGGATAAACTAAGAGCTAAAACTATAAAATTCTTAGAAGGAAACATAGGAATAAATCTTTGTGACTTTGGATTAGGCAATAATTTCTTATATATGACACCAAAAGCACAAACAATAAAAGAAAAAATAGATAAAATGGACCATCAAAATCAAAAACTTTTGTGCCTCAAAGGATACCATCAAAAAAGGAAACAGACAATCCACAGAATGGGAGGAAAATATCTGATAAGGGTCTAGTATCTAGAATATATAGAGATCTCTTACAACTTAATAACAGAAGATTAATAACCCAATTTTTAAAATAGGCAAAGGATTTGAATGACATTTCTCCAAAAAAGATATACAAGTGACCAAGAAGCACATGAAAAGATGCTCAACCTCATTTGTCAATTAGAGAACTGCAAATCAAAACCACAATGAGATATCACTTCACACACTAGGATGACTGGTGGCGCAATGGTTGAGAGTCCGCCTGCCGATACAGGGGACAAGGGTTTGTGCCCCGGTCTGGGAGGATCCCACATGCCGCGGAGTGGCTGGGCCCGTGAGCCATGGCCGCTGAGCCTGCGCGTCCGGAGCCTGTGCTCCGCAACGGGAGAGGCCACAACAGTGAGAGGCCCACGTACCGCCAAAAAAAAAAAAAGACGGAAAATAACAAGTGTTGGTGAGGCTATGGAGAAATTGGAATTCTCAAACATGCTAATGGGAATGTAAAATAGTGCAGTGTCTTTGGAAAACAGTTTGGCACTTCCTCAAAATATAAGCAGAGTAATTATATGACCCCGCAATTTCACTCTTAGGTATTTACCCAAGAGAATTAAAAACATATGTCCATGTCTGTGAGTTTGTTTCAGTACAGAAAACAAACTTATGGTTACCAAATGGGATAGGGAGGAAGGGAGGGACAAATTAGGAATGTGGGGTTAACAAACTACTATACATAAAATAGATAAGCAACAAGGATCTACTGTATAGCACAGGGTTAAATTATATTCAATATCTTGTAATAACCTATATGGTATATAATTTGCAAAAAAAAATCACTATGCTGTACATCTGAAACACAGTATTGTAAATCAACTATACTTCAATTAAAAAAAAACTTACATCCGCACGAAAACTTAAACACAAATACTCATAGTAGCATTATTCATAATAGCCAAAAAGTGGAATCAATCCAAACGCCCATCAGTTGATGAATGGATAAAAATGTGGGATGTCCATGCAATGGAGTATTATTTGACCATAAAAAGTATTGATATATGCTACAAAATGGATGAAACTTTGAAATTGTGTTAAGTGAAAGAAGCCAGATAAAAAAGACTACATATTTGGTGAATCTGTTGCATGGAATGTTCAGAATAGGCAAATATGGACGGACAGAAAGTAGATGCCAGGGACAGGGGGAGGTGGGGGAGGAGTGATTGGGGAATAACTGCTAATGGATATGGGGTTTCTTTCTGAAATGATGAAAATCTTCTAATTAGTTATTGGTGATCATTGCACAATTTTGAGAGTATACTAAAAATCACTGAATTGTACACTTTTTTAAAACTAAAATAAAAAGTTCTATAAAAACCTTTGTGACAATTTCCTTGTGGAATTATGTAAGAGTTTCTCTTGGGTACATATCCGAAGTGGAAGTATTGGGTTGTGAATTATGCACATTCATAATTTTAGTAGCTACAAATTGCTCTCCAAAGCAATAGTACCAATTACAATCCCAATAACAGTACTTTTTTGCTTCACATCATTGCCAACATATCCTATTTTTATGCTTTTTAGTTTTTGCTAATATATGAGTATGAAATGATATCTTGTTGGTTTTATTTGCATCTCTACTCCTCAGTGCAATTGAATGCCTTTCCCTCTATGACCATTCGAGTTTCCTTTTGTGGTTTGCCTACTCCAGTGTTTTACCCATTTTTCTACTGGATTGTCTTTAAAAAAATTAATTTGTAGGAATTCTTTTTTTTTTTTTTGCGGTACGCGGGCCTCTCACTGTTGTGGCCTCTCCCGTTGCGGAGCACAGGCTTCGGACGCGCAGGCTCAGCGGCCATGGCTCACGGGCCCAGCCGCACCGCGGCATGTGGGATCTTCCCGTGGGATCTTCCCGGACCGGGGCACGAACCCGTGTCCCCTGCATCGGCAGGCGGACTCTCAACCACTGCGCCACCAGGGAAGCCCCTGTAGGAATTCTTTAATCTTTATCTACGTCACTTATTGAGCCTTGTTTGTTATATCTTTTGCAGTATGGAGTTTTTTTCTAGTTTAAGATAGTAAACTTATTAACCTTTTGCTTTATGGCTTATGCTTTTTCTCTTTTTTTTTTTTTTGGCTACGCTGAGTGGCTTCTGGGATCTTAGTTCCCCAACCAGGGATTGAACCCGGGCGCTCGGCAGTGAAAGTGCCGAGTCCTAACCATTGGACCGCCAGGGAATTCCTGGCTTATGCTTTTTAAGTTTTATTTATGAAAGCTTTCCCTACCTTGTAGCCAGAGGATATTTCCCCATGTGTTCTTCTAGTATTTATAGAATTTGTGTCCCCCATTCCCATCTGTATATAGTTATTCCATCTGGATTTTACTACCTACTTCTTTGACTTAAACTTCATCCCAGTCACAATGGCCTTTTTCACATTATCCTGTTGTATTTTTTTCATAGCACTGAAATTATGTTGTTTAATTGTTTGCTTGTTATATTCTTTCCCCACTAGCCTGGAAGCTCCATGAGGGCAGGAACCATATCTATCATGTTCTCTGCATTATTCCCAGCACCAACTCAATAAATGACTGAATAGATCCTATGAATTACTGAATAGATCTACCTTATTATTTTACAGTGCTGCATGGTATAATTACATAAATCTACCAGAGTTTACTTAATGCTTACTATATTCATGGACTTTCAGATTGCTGCTAATTTTTTGCTATAACAATGCTACTCTAAAGATTCTTCTATGTGTCTTTATTTATTATTATTATTATTTTGTAATTGCATGTGACTGCAAATAGGCAGGGAGCCAACAGAGGTGAATAAATAAGACTATATCCTGTCCTCTTTCCTAACAGCATTTCTATTTCCTTTTTCCACAGAGATTTAAAGAGCCCTCATACCCAAAGTAATTTTGAAACATAAAGCAAGTTTGTTTCTTTTAATAGCTAGATCCAAAGAGAAAGTTTTTGCTTTATCATCAAGAATGTATTCTCTGTCCCAGTCTAGTTAGATCTGAAATTCTCTTATGTCTCAGAAATCACCATGGGATTGTAAGAAGGTAGAAGACCCTTAAAATTACCTCTACAAATAATTTTAAGTTTGATCTTTCATCATCGTCATCTTATTCATCTCTGTTGACTCCCTGCCTGTACATGTCTTCAGCAAGTTATACTAGAATGTTTAAAAGTCCAGTACCGGACATTTCGTAACTATCATTTTTAATGGATATTTATTGCTATTTGTATTCCCTTTATATTTAATAGCTGTTGGTATACTGAAGTATATCAAAAATGTATAATTTATTTTAAGAAAATTAGTACTTAAAATCTGCTTCTGGAGGGAGTCTTTACAACACATGTTTCACCTCAAGGACAAAAACCGATCAACTAAGAGTGTTAAAGGGCTGTGTTGTGAAGAATTATTCAAATTCTGTTGATAGTGATATCTGCCAAGGGCAAGAGAAAGGGGGTGGAAGATAAGAAGTCAATGAAAAGGTCTCTAAAATCCAGACTGAAAGGGAGGAAAGAGTTCCCAGAAGAACAAAGAGATCAATAGTGTCAAATGCTAGTGGAAGGATTCAGGATAAGGGTAGAGAAAAGCCATGGGTTTCTTGTTTAACTTTAAAGAGAGCAAATTCAATAATATATGTGGTAGGATTAGTAGTCAGCTTATAATGAGTTAGAGGGGGAACAAAAGAATTGGAGAATGAGGCAGTAAGTATATTTCTGAAGTTTATAAATTTGTGAAATTAGTAGGTACTACACGCTAGAACTAATTTTATTATATAGAGTTTTTAAAATCCACATTAAATCTAAGATTAGACTGCATATGAATCGGAAAGAATGTAAAACCTAAGGCTAAGACTATCCATCCAATGACTTTGTAGCACCTGATCTTAAGCAATAAATTTCAGTACCATTAATCTAGCTTTTATCTCACATTTGTCAAAGAGAAAACATCAGGGAACCACGTCTAGGGGATTAGCTAAACTACCTGCAGCAGTGATTCTCAGTGTGCATTTCCCTGACCGGCAGCATCAGCATCACCTGGGAACTTGTTAGAAATGCATATTCCCAGGCCCCATCTAGGACTTACTGAATCAAAAAAGATTTGGAGCCCGGAACCAGCAATTTTTTTAACAAGCCCAACAGGTAATTTGGGTGTACACTTGAGTTATTATATTGTAACATATTATAATGGTACTTTCTTATTAAATAAGCCACATAGTTATTAAGTTACTAATCTACTTGGTGGGCTTGGCCTAGATGCTATACTGCCAAACCCTTTCAAGGCCTCAGAGCCAACTGAAAGTCTTTTAAGGGTATTGTGGTCTATTGGCCAGTTGTGATATATTAAGAAACCTCAGAGCTGGAGGAAAAATGATTACTCACCTTGGGCACCAGCGGTCCCACAAGTGAGAGAAGCTCCTCTCCTTAAGTCCCTGGGGCTTGAACTCAGAAGTCTCAGGTACCCAGAGCCAATTCCTGACACATCAAAACTACGTACAGTCATTTTTGACATATTTGTCTGTGAAGAACAGAACTATTTGTTGAATTTTTGCCTCACTACCCATTTGTAACATATGCCTTGCAAAAATTCTCCCCCCCTTTTTTTACAAGTTTATTTGTACATCTATTACATTGCTGTATTACATATAATATTACATAATAATATATTATACTGCATTTCAAAATGATCAGATCCTTTAAAAAGATCCCTTCACGGGCTTCCCTGGTGGCGCAGTGATTGAGAGTCTGCCTGCCGATGCAGGGGACACGGGTTCGTGCCCAGGTCCGGGAAGATCCCACATGCTGCGGAGCGGCTGGGCCCGTGAGCCATGGCCGCTGAGCCTGCGCGTCTGGAGCTTGTGCTCCGCAACGGGTGAGGTCACAACATTGAGAGGCCCGCGTACCGCAAGAAAAAAAAAAAAGATCCCTTCATCTAGAAAGTGTGCTTCTCCTACTGAGTTCTCCTTTCAGCCTCGCAATTATTGAAGGTCTTTACATAAAGAAATTAAAAGCTCGCTTCTTTGTATAATATCAACCCAGAAAATAGATGATCTAGCCAGTATTTACAGGCATAGTGTTGACTCTGCTGAACCTGTGCTCACTACCCAAGGCCCTCTCTTACTTTCTCTGACTCTGGTTTGGTCCTAGTTACCTCCGTTGGTCAATCTGTGCTATGGGCACGAGGCTTGAAGTGGCATCCTCACATTTGCCAGTGCTGTGTATGCCAGGGAAGGTCTAAGACAGAACCCCACCACTGAGATCAATAATTGTGTGATTCATATTTGTAAAACTGAGAACATTTATTTTCAGTGTTTTTTTAAATAAAAATTGAAAATGCTCTTTACTAATCAACATTTTATTTATAGTGAAAGTTATAGCATGGGTTTAATGGATATCTACATCATCAGATTCAAAGCATTTTTTAACAATAACCTTAAGAGTGACATCTTTGTTTCTCCTTCTGAACTTTGTCCTTAATTTATCTTGTAACTATATGAATGTCTAGACAATCTGTGCTTCAGAATTATCATGTAACCTTGAAATGATTGATAGTGATTATGATTGTTTTAAATTCATGTATTCAACATATTTACAATTCATTAAAAAATTGTTTTGAATTCATTGCTACCAATCAAATGCAGGTGCATTATTTTCCTGTCTTTATTAAATCCACATTTCAATTAGTGCAATGGAAAATCATATATCACTAATGTTTATTAATAATCATGCAATAGCATAAACTACCATGTTTCAAATACTATCTAAACATTTATCAACATTTAAATTGACAGTATTTTGATGAAAAACTGTCAATATAAAAATAATTTCTCCTGCCTCAAAAATAATAATCCTTATAAATCATGGTTTGGTTTGAAAGAAAAGAGGAAGAACGTTTATGAAAGTTCCTATAAAAATACATCTAGTATATTCAATAATGTCTATTTAATGAACTCGGTTTCTTCTAGAGTAAGTTGAACTGAAATTTCTGACTATTGCCCTAAATTTATCCAGATTATCAAATCAGCATTTTATTTTCTGCTATGCAAACTTTCCTTAAAATCCCAAATTTGAAATACTGCACTTAAAGACATTTCTATTGCAAGGGGAAAAAAAAACCCATAAGTTAGTACCATAATAATTATAAAAGTGTAGAACAACTGCAAGAAACCCATACCTCTCATGCTATTGGAGTCCTTAACAGATGACAAAGAATGAAGACCTCCTAACTGTTAATAATTTAACTACCAGTTCAAACTATAAAAGGTGAATATGTATTATTACCAGATTGGAAATTAGTCTTTGTTGCCAGACTTACACAGCTCTTCCTCTCCACTATGTTCAAAGGAGAGCAAGATGGTGATTTCCAATATTATATACCTACTAATGTATCATTAATAATATTGGTGGGACCTTAACCTACATATGCTACATTTTTCAAGGTTCTCAATATATAAATGTTTCAAATAAGTGTTCAATACAAATTCTGGTGATATAGGTTGGCATTTCTTAAAAAGGTTCTATTTCTGTAAGTGGTATTTCAAGAATAGTATTCACAATACTTTTATCTTATGAAGAGAGTGCTCCCTCGAGAATCAACATTTATATTTCAAAATTTAGTGATATGTATAACCACAGAAGAGTGGAACAGTAGTTGTGTTTTCAAGAGAAAGAACTCTATTTCTTGTAGCCATTCAAAGCATATATCAGAGTTTTGCAAAATCAGGAAGTAACATTAACAACTTACTTTCACTGTCTTTGATAGAGAAAAAGTGATAAAGTGTATTGTTTTATAGCTAAACATCAGTTAAAAAGAAATTGACCTGAATGCTTTGAGATGAACTATTTAATTTTTAAAAAATTAGTTGTGTTTAAATGAAAGCCCTTTTTAATGAAAGTCTTTGAAAATTTACAAATAAATTACTTCCATAACTTTGTAACTACAATTTAATTCTCCTTTAACAATGGAGAGTCTAATTTTCTCCTACAGTCAATATCTGGAAGAACAAATTTTCATGTGCTATTCCAGTCTGTATAGAGACCCTGTTCTTGGAGCTTAGAGGCTGCTTTTTTCTAGAAGGGGGATTGCAGCAAAGATTTCTGAATGGGTACATGACATTTTATTTTATTTTTTATAAATTTATTTATTTATTGGCTGCATTGGGTCTTCGTTGCTATGCGTGGTCTTTCTCTAGTTGCGGCGAGCGGGGGCTACTCTTCGTTGCCGTGTGCGGGCTTCTCATTGCATGGCTTCTCTCGTTGCGGAGCATGGGCTCTAGGCGCATAGGCTTCAGTAGTTGTGGCTCACGGGCTCTAGAGTGCAGGCTCAGTAGCTGTGGCACACAGGCTTAGCTGCCCCGCGGCATGTGGGATCTTCCCGGACCAGGGCTCGAACCCATGTCCCCTGCATTTGCAGGCAGATTCTTAACCACTGCGCCACCAGGGAAGCCCGGTACATGACATTTTAATGTAGCTATTTTATGTGGCCATTTTGGTGCACTGATATTTTTTAAAGTTTATCACAAGTTAATAAAACTTGCTCATAGTTACATAAAAAATTAAAATATAACTGAGATACAAAGGGGAGAATAAAAGTCTTCCTTTTACTCCTCAGAAGTAACCACTGTTGACCCTGTAGACTTTTAAAAAATGTATACACTAGCATAAAAATCCCTTTGAAAGTTAAATAAAAATGAGCTATATATATGGTTCTGTACAGTTTCTTCATTTAAAAATTGTATGAAGGATCTACCTAATTTTAATGGCTGCATATTATTGTATTCTTGTAGCATAGTTTAACCAGTATTCTATTTATAAATTTAAGATATTGCTAGGTTTTTAAAAATTACAGTGATACAGAGTCTATCCTTGTATATACATTTTAATGCATTTATGCAAAGTAACTGAGAAGTCAAAGTTTTTGTGGATTTCATTGTTGATAGATGTCAAATTGCCCTCCAGATAGGTTATATCAATTTAGAGCACCACTAATAGTATATGAAAGTACCTGCTTCCCTATTCACTTTTTAGTGTATACACTTTTGTGCTGTTTCAAGGTTTTTTGTTTTATCAAGAATGCAAATCACCTTTTCAAAGTTCATAATTTTTCTAAAGTGGTGAGATAATTTAAAGTCAGTCTTTTTCTTTTATGGCTATCCTATTTTTCCAAAACTATTGTTGAATTAGCCATCTTTTACTCATTATTCTGAAATATCATCTTTATCATATACTAAATTCCCATATAAATATTAGTCTTTTTCTGGATTCTTTATTCAGCTTCGTTGATTTGTTTATCTGGTTGCAAAGAGTTTCAAGTACTGTAGCTATATAAGTTTAAAATTCTTATAAGACTAATTAATCCTCCATAAATGCTCTTTTTTTTTTTTTTTTTTTTTTTGCGGTACGCGGGCCTCTCACTGTTGTGGCCCCTCCCGTTGCGGAGCACAGGCTCCGGACGCGCAGGCTCAGCGGCCATGGCTCACGGGCCCAGCCGCTCCGCGGTATGTGGGATCTTCCTGGACGGGGGCACGAAGCCGTGTCCCCTGCATCGGCAGGTGGACTCTCAACCACTGCGCCACCAGGGAAGCCCCATAAATGCTCTTTTTTAAAAAAGTTTTTTTTCCATCTATTCTTATAATTCTAGAAGAATTTTTTTGGCCAGTCAGATTGTTTTATTGTGGTAAAATACACATAAAATTCAGCATTTTAACCATTTTTGAGTGTACAGTTGTGCACATTCACACTGTTGTGCGACTGTCACCACCATTCATCCCCAGAATCTAGATGAATTCTAGTAACACTTTGTCAAGTTCCAAAACAATGCTGTTGATATTCTGATTATTATATTCAGTGTAGAGATTTACATAGCAATAACACTTTTACATTATTGTTTCTAACCAAGCACAATATATGTCTTTCCATCTCATTCATTCATCACTAACTTAAGAAACATCTGTTGAGTGCCTATTATACTGAGAACTCTGCTAGGCACTGGAGATATAATTGTAACTAAAGTAGTGTATCTGTTATCATAGATTTTATGAAATCCAGTAGGGGAAATAGAGATTAAGCAAACAATTGTACATATAAACATAAAATTGTGAAGGGAGAGATACATGCTGGGCCTATATTAAGTGATTTGATCTAACCTTGGGGGTCTGGGCAGTCTTCCCTGAAGAAGTGACAACCAAGCTCACTCAAATTATACTCAAATATACTCAAATCGTCTTCAGTATCCTCCAATTGGCTTCATACAGGCCCAGAACATTTCTTAGGTTTTTCCCTGAGTATATAATCTTTGAAATAGTATACGGGATCTTTTATTCATTTTATTTTCTAACTGGGTCTTTTCTCTTTATCACTTTATACAAAGTGATTGAACTTTGTATTAAATTTTTAAACAGCTGCCTTTAGGATTTTTTGACTGTTTTTGAGGGAACTCATTCTCTTATTCTTGTACATTTTCCCTCAGCCATTAAGACAGGAATGTCTGCCAAAACTTGCATTCTTTGGGAAGTTTTAGGGAGATGCTGCTTTCTCCACCTCTGTGAATGCAAGAGGGATTTATCTATTTGGTGAAATGGTGAGACTATGACATCTGTGTTGAGTAGAATTAATGTGTGAAAGGTGGCCCATCTCTCTTAGCTCTTGATAGTCAACAAGTAAGGCAGACCCCAATCCACTCTGCAGCAGGCTGGTTCACATGTTTGCTCTCTTGACATAGCTCTCCTGTTATAGGAAGGATGCTTGAGTTCCACACACTACGTTACTTCATGTAAAATTGTTTGGCCAAGAAAAAATTGGAAATTATATTTTTATTCTTATATCTTGGATTTTTACCTATTTCAGAATGAAATTAAAATATTTAATTGTATCAGCTTGGAGAGTTTGATTAAAGAGCATTCTGTCAATGAAGTACTTACTATTCACGAGACCAGTGGTCACCAAACTTTGTTGATTGCACATTCATCATAAAAAATTTTTAATCATCTATCCCTAAACTTTACTTAATAAATTACCCACATGTACTATAATAATGTTCTTTGTATTATAAAATATACATGGAATCAAAATTGTTAAAGGATGAGATTTTTAAATAATTTTTACTTATTAATCATTCTCAAATGTTTTGCTCTCAGCAATAATAATAATTATTATAATTTCATTATGTTTTAAAATCTTGGTTTAACAATTTGGATATAAAGCTTTTTGAAAGTCTGGTTCTACATTCAATTTATTTCACTTCTTGGTTTTAATGTCTATAATATATGAAAAACATACTTCAAAAAGGTACTAAGGTTCAAAGGGAAGTGGTGCAAAATCAGGATACTCATTTTTTATTATCTATATCCTAATTATGGAAATTTCTGTTGAAAATTCCACTAGAAAAGTAGAAGTTTTTGTTGAAATTCCACTAGAAATCTTCCCTAATGTCAATCAGATGGTGTATATCTAACATACGGATTAAATATCTATTGTAAGTCTTCATTGGAAAACTTTCAAACAAGTGTGACAATTCTGTTTCCCAATTTCAGCAGACTTGATTTTTTATAGATGACAAAACATTATTTTCAGCAATAAAATCACAGAATGATAGAAACATTTCCAAACGTGTTTTCAAATTGTACTTGCTTTTTTTTTAAAAAATATGATGGCTACTCAGTGAATCACCTTTTTTTTAATAAAAATTTTATTTATTTAGTTTATTTATTTGGCTGTGTCGGGTCTTAGTTGCAGCACGTGGGCTCTTACATGTGGCGTGTGGGCTTCTCTCTAGTTGTGGTGTGCGGGTTTTCTCTCTCTAGTTGTGGTGTGCAGGCTCCAGGGTGTGTGGGCTCTGTATTTTTTGGCACACAGACTCTCTCTCTTTAAGTTACCCGAACTCAGTAGTTGTGGCGTGCGGGCTTAGTTGCCCCGTGTCATGTGGGATCTTAGTTCCTCGACTAGGGATCAAACCCAAGTCTCCTGCATTGGAAGGCAGATTCTTTCCCACTGGACCAACAGGGAAGTCCCTGTACTTGCTTTTGATAAGCAATTACTTTTCCATTCATTGTGAAAAGGTCGCTATTACCTTGAAGGAACAGATAAAGTGTTCCTTTTTTCTGTTCCCCAAAATATCTGCCAACATTGCATTTGCAGAGAGTCCCTTGTCAGCACAGGAAATTTGAAACACTTTCTCTTTTGTAAAGGGAAAATGTGAAACTCATCTTCATTTTGGCAGCTCTTTTAAGTACTCTGCCACAAAATATCAGTAACCTCTCTCTGTTGTATAAAAAAATTTCATGCCCATTCTACGGCTAATTAAAAAGTATTGTAAAGAATCTACACTAAAATTTTAAAGTCTTGTTTCCATTAAAATAGATGATATTCTGTAGAATTTCATACAGTCTGGCTCCAACTTTCCTGTCATTGTAACTTACCAATGAAGAATCCAGTGATTTGATTTCACGTGTTATTAGCACTGTAACCATGTTCCAGAGAATTCATTTATTCTAGTGAAACCAGTTGCTCCACTAAAAAAAATCAGTTGTGCTTTCCCATGCAAAATTGTTTTTATTAGCAAAGTCATTTATTACTGAAAGCATAACCTCTCTGGGATATCTTTCTTTTAATGGCTCAAGAAAAACAGTTCTTCCTGTACTTCATTCTTAACTCAGAATTTAACAAATACCATAAGCTGAAACAGATGAGAAACACTTACACGTTCATCCAAATGAATAGGAAGAGAACAGAGCTAATTACCTGCCTTTTCATTAACATTTACTTTTTTTTTTTTTTTTTTTTTTTTTTT
>NW_020837954.1:37079782-37172100 GCF_003676395.1 Aethalodelphis obliquidens | reverse complement strand
CTCCGGTTGCGGAGCACAGGCTCCGGACGCGCAGGCTCAGCGGCCATGGCTCACGGGCCCAGCCGCTCCGCGGCAGATGGGATCCTCCCGGACCGGGGCATGAACCCGTGTCCCCTGCATCGGCAGGCAAACCCTCAACCACTGCGCCACCAGGCAAGCCCAAGATTTACATATTTTGTTCCTTAAATGGTTACTTCTTCCACCCTGCTAAATCAATTACCACCTTCTACTCAATTTCCATCTTCTAAAAATCCATTAAAATCTCTTTTCTTCCCTCTTGTTTGCTTGGTCCTTCTGGATTATTAACTTTTTTTCATTCCTTTATGATAATTTTAGAAAATAGGAGGAAGTAGAGAGAAACTGTTATGTTACTCTACCTTTTAAAACCAAAAATCCACGGAAGGTTTAAGCAGGAGAGTCAAGGATTTGCTCTCTCTACAAGGTAAAGCACTGGTGACTTTATGGAGAAGAGGCTGAAGGAGGGAGAAAGTAGAGGCAAAGCTGGTTTAAAGCTATTGCAAAGTCCAAGTAAACAGTAAAGAGGGTCTGAGTTAGGAAGGTAGCAGTGGGGAAAGCAGGGGTACAGGAGAATGTGTTTTTCTTCTTCCAGATGCTATCAGTGTGTGACTGAATGCAAAGGGTTAAGTTGAGGGTCAAAAATTATGTAAAGGGCTTTCGTGTATGTGGTTGGCTAGGATAAGGAAGCCACTGAGAGGGGCAACAGCGAAGGTGCAGACAGTTTTTTGTGGGACTTTGGGGACGTTACATTTAGGAGGAGGCAGAGGGACTGAAAGAGGATTAGGATGAAGGGAAATCAGAAGCCAATGGTATTTCACAAGATGCAGAGGTCAACATTTTCAAATGTAGGTAGGTCCTGTCAGACAAAGTAGAGAAAACCCTTGGGTTTGGCAATTAAGAGTTGATTTGTGACCTCTGAGAGAAGTTTTCATGGAAGCCTAGAGATGAACGCTATATTCTACCTGATCAAAGAATGAGGGTGAGATGATGAAATAGAGGCAGCATATAAGATATAGAAAATGGAATAATTCAATGGGTTCTCAGGGTCACAGGAAAGGTTTTTATAGAATGGGACAGACTTACATATGTGTAGGAAGAAGGAAAAGGTAGAACTGAGGAAAAGGTTGAAAATAAAGTGAGGACACAATTGATGATTCAAGCCCTCAGAGGACATGTGATTAAGTGCCTCAGAAAGAAGGGCACCCCTGAGGTTCCTAGTATTTCCTTCTTGCAACCTCTGCTCCCCTTAAAACACACACAGAATACACCCACCTACAAAATTGTCTTGTACTCGGATGTCTCTATCATACCAGTTCAGTCTATAGGAAACAATTTGTCGTTGTAATATATATCCCCAAATATGAATTATTCAGTCCAGGACAACACAAAGGAGGCACTATCAGAAGAGTCTAAGGTTGTCTTTGGCACTCCTAGTTTTGTTCCCACTGAAGTCTCCCCATCAGTGTGTGGTAAACAGATCTCCCATGCTCTCTGGTCATCCAGCAGATAACTGTTGTATAAAATATCCCCACACACACACCTCCCAAAGACTCTATACTTCTCAGGAAGAATACAGAGTTAAAACACAGCTATTTTATAACTCTCCACCCTCTTAGCTTGCTTTATTTTTCTTCAGAGGAGCAGGGCTGATTTTCACCTGATTTACTTTAGCAGGGCTACATCAATTGTTATAATATTGAGATACTCTCCTTCTATGCTGGCAAGCAGATAGCTGCTGCCCCACATCCTGAGTGCATCCCCTGTTCTTGCTATCCTAGCATCTCCCAGACTTTCCCATGATCTGGCAACTAAAGGCATAACACCAGTCACAACTAGTCTAAGGCCGGCCCATGTTCTGAGGGGTTAGGGTGGGAGTCGGAAGGGGTATGTAGGAACGTAGTTACAAGCGAAAGCTTATATACTAACATGTTATTGGGAAGTTCAATGTCAAGGAAGTTGGAGTGAGCAGGAAAGGGAAGTGAGGCAGGGAAGGGAGCAAATACAGAGGAGGACAAGGGAATATGAACCCATACCAAGTATCACAAAGCTGGCCATACCAATGTTAAATATTTGAATATTCCACCCTGCATAGTACTTGTCATTAGCTGAAATTATATTATATACTTTAAAAATATACATTATATTTATATTTCTAGTGTCTTCCCACTAGAAAGTAAGCTGCATGAAGGCAGGAACTTTGTTTTGTTTAACATTGTAATTCCAGGATGTAAAATGTACTGAGTACATAACAGGTGATAGATAATATTTGTTGAATGAATGAATCGACTCATATTAAGGAGAAACATTTTCTAAATAAAGCACATTTTATGTAAATTCCTGGCCATAATACATGTAATACTTTATATTATTTTTGCAGAGTGGTTTCCATTTCTCATTTTTTATTATCCAGCTTCCTAATCATGCCCAGAGGCCTTCTTGTACGTAAGAAATTACCATATGGTAACCATTTCATGTTACAGTCATCTACCTGTGGTTCCACCATCTATCTACTCAAAGACCTGGCAAAACTCTGAAGTCCTTGGTTTCCCTTATCTTAGCCCACCAAATAGGTAGTCAAGGCATCTAAAAGGGAAAAGAGGGAGATTTGTTTTCTCTTGCACAGAGCATTCTCTCAAGGGTGGGGGACAAAGGTTACAATTTAGCTCACTTAGACTTGGTATTTATGACTTTGCTCTTTGAAACAGTTCTCTTTCCTTCACTGCTCATGCTGCTCTAACTAGTACTCAAATATGTCTTTTTTTTTTTGAAATATACATTTTCTTAGTGTGGAAGTTTTATAGGAAAAATTATTACATGCTACAAGTTTAAGTGGGAAATGATTATCAAAAGTAGTCAGTTTTATAGTACAACCAAGAACTACCATGTTTAGATTTTCAATTTGGGAATTTAAGAGTGAGAAAATGCTAATTAATTAGATTAATATATTCATGACTGAGACAATCTACTTAATGTTCCTTTCCTCTTCTAACCGTTCACTTCATCAGCCTAAGAGCAATCATCTGTAATCATTTATAATCATCTGATTGCAAACTTATTCAAGCTGCTGACTCTCACTGTGACCCTATATTTTATCTCCATCATCACAACATATTTTTTAAAATTTTCTTTTATTTATATATTTTTCTATACACAACATATTTCTCTAAATGAAAGAAAACACGGTTTTGTTGCGATGTGATATTATTATTGCTCAGATATCAAGATGCTGGCAATCATGATCAGATTCATCTTTATAATGCTCGGCACAACTTAGGATATTGTGCCATCTGGCAAGGAAATTTATTTAATATAATGCTTAGAAAATCAAAGCCAACCTCCTACTATATATTTTTCTAGAATAGAGGTGAGAGAGAATCACACAATATGTAAATCCAAAAAGATGTAGACAATAAGTGGGGATACCAGTGGTATTTGAGTCTGGGGGCTAAAAGTTCCAGAAATCCTACAAAAGAAAACAGAAAGGTTTCATATTTCTTTTACAGCTCAGATGAATAGTTTTGTATTATACCATCATATAGATCAACTGGAGATCACATGAAAAAAAGAAAAACCCTGAGGATATGAGATTAGTCAAGGAGTATATTTCACATAAGTTCATATCAATTATCTTATTACTGGGCTCTACTCTACTTTGCCTATAACTTTGATCTACTTCATTTAAACTTCTTAGATTCCACTTCCTGGCTGTTGTACACTCCTAGTGCTATCATTAAAGTTTTTTTCTTTTTTCAAGGATAATTTTCAACAACTAAAGGGCTCAGCAAACATCTTGGTTTTGGTCATCCTTCCTATAATCTCTCAGAGCAAGTGGTGAAAGTAGACCAAATGTTGGAATTTGAACCAACAGTTCCTGAACGTCTGCACTGTGGCATGCACAGTGCTGGGCACTTTATTTACACTGTGTTAATCTTCATAACCCCATTGAAAGGAATATATGGTCACCTGATGAGTAATTTGAGGTTTAGAGAGATTAAACAACTTGCTCAAAATCACACATCTAGTTTTGAGTAATAGATATTATTAAAATATCTGCCTATTGTAGTTACATTTGGGGGGGAAATCATTATTTAGAGTTACAAAGAGTACTATTTACAAGTGAAATGATGCTGGGATTTTCTTATAAATAATCAGATAGGAGATGTGGTGGGAATGTGGGTGAGAGCATAGATATAAGTAAGTTTAGCCATCAGTTAAAGTTGGGTGATAGGCTCATATACATAAGGGTTCATGATATTTTTTTCTACTTTTGTATACAATTGAACTTTTCCACACTGAACAGATTTTAAAAGTAAACTGGAAAAATAGAATCATGATAAAAAAGAAAGTGTAAATGTGTAGTAGCGTTCATCTGAGCAATTCAATAACTCTTTCAGCTATATCCTTTTAGAGCTGATCTTGAGGAAGGACCCTGGATCAATTTCACATGCATGGGTAAATGGGCACTTTCATAACTTATCTAATAAAAAAGTGATGGGAATTCCCTGGTGGTCCAGTGGTTAGGACTGGGCGCTTTCACTGCCAGGGCCCGGGTTCAATCCCTGGTCGGGCAACTAAGATCCCACAAGCCACGCAGCACGGCCAAAAAAGAAAAGCAGAAAAAAATGAATATTCATAGCAATTATTAAGATCCTAAGCTGTTCCTATTGATCCTAACCACACCTCTCTCTTTAAATAAACTATGGTCCTAATTCTTAATTAAACAGAAGACCCAAAGACCAGTTTGTCAGATAGCCTGGTCTGTCTTCTGCTCTTGACTCCATTTAGTGTGCTACTTTACTGTCTGTTCATTCTTTTTAACTGCAAAGTGGCAGGAAGAGAACAAACAGCTTAAAGCAGTTGATTCACCACTTTTGAGCAGCCCTATGGAGAGGTTTTCTGGAGGTAGGTAGTGTTTTCGATCAACATAATTATCAGTTTCAGTACTAGCTCTGCCTCTTCCTCAACTTTCAGCTGTCTAAATTAAAAGGGGTAATAGGAAAGTCCATCTTAAAACTGAAGTAGTTAAAATACCACCATTATCTTGAAAAAATTTGGGCATGGTGACTGGTATAAACCAGCTGGCACCTGTTACAGGATGTTTTAGCCACCACTCCACCTTCTGGCTTCAAGGGCAGTGTTGCTGACATTTTCAAAAGCTTTAGAGCTGGTAGCTTACCAGGAAGTACTCCTCATATAGTAGAGGCCGGCTTGCCTACGACTGGGCCTTATTTACTGAGAAACCTCTGTGATTGAAGAGTTGGGCAAAGTATTCCTGGTGCTAAAGAATGGAGCCAAAGACTTCAAATGTAGGCTGTGAGGCCAATATCTCAAGGACTAGCCGGCCAAAAGAGGTAGGGAGTTAGAGAGGTAGGCTGGAATGGAGTTTGAAGGTAGAGCTGTTCCTTTTAGACGTATTTTACCAGAGAGTGGAAAATGGAATTGGTTTGTACATCCTACATGCTTATACTAACCCACTCTCCCAAATACAAGACACAGTGTCAAACACGGTTCTTTGGAATGAGTTCCAAGCCTGAAACCGGACCCTCAAACGAATGATCTGAAATTCTTCATCTATGTGTTGCTGTGAAGGTATTTTGTAGATGTAATTAACATTCATAATCAGTAGACTTTAAATAAAGATTATCCTGGGCTTCCCTGGTGGCACAGTGGTTTAGAATTCGCCTGCCGATGCAGGGGACACGGATTCGTGCCCCGGTTCGGGAGGATCCCACGTGCCGCGTAGCGGCTGGACCCGTGAGCCATGGCTGCTGAGCCTGCGCGTCCGGAGCCTGTGCTCCGCAACGGGAGAGGCCACAACAGTGAGAGGCCCGCGTAGCGCAAAAAACAAAACACAACAAAAAACAAAAAAAATAAAAAATAAATAAATAAAGATTATCCTGGATAACCTGGGTAGGCCTGATTCAATCAGTGGAAGGGCCTTAAGAGCAGAACTGAGGTACTCAGAAGAAATTCTGCCTGTGAATTGCAACTTCAGCTCACGCCTGAGAGTTCCAGCCTGCCTCTCCTGACACCCTGCTCTACAGATTTCAGACTTATCCCCTAGCCAGCCCCTACAACTGTGTAAGTCAATTCCTTGCAAAAAATTCCTTAATATGTGTCTCCTACTGATTCTGTTTCTCTGGTTGAGCCCTGGTATAGTGATTGTGCCTGAGTATTTTCAAGCAGTTATTATGTGTAATTCAGACTTCATATTTTAACAATAGCAAATACAAATATTTTTATGTATATATAGGAGTAAGAGTATGTGTGGGCTGTATATACATGTGTGCTCTTTTGACTAGGCTTGACCTTCAGCTCCCATGTCCTTCCTTGTAGCGTTTAAGAATCCTGTAGCAAGAATTCTGCTAAGGCAGCTTAACCAGAATCACCCTCCCTCAATATCTGATTGAGTGCCTCATCCTTCATTATCCCCCAGTTGATGTCTGATTACACCCACCTACTTTTGGTAAGAATACTGTTGAGTGATGTAGCAATAATCCCCCTTATGCCTGATGTTTCTTCATAGTAATTTTCCATCCACTGACCCCCTATCCCCTACTCCTTGGCTATAAATTCCCACTTTTCCTGTTGTATTCAGAGTTGAGTCCAATCTCTCTCCCCTATTACAAAACCCTACCACAGTAGCCCCTGTTGAATAAAGTCTGCCTTACCCTCTTAAAAAGTGTCATGAATAATCTTTTCTTTAACACCTCCACACCTTTGTTGATCACATATTTCTCAATAATTTTTTTAACCATTCATATATATATAAACATATATACATATATATGGTTAGATTTCAAAGTTTATACTGTTATATCATGTTCACTATTTTTAAAAATACAGATATAAAAAGAAAAAGAAAAATGTTGATATTAAAAAGTAAATATTACAAATGGGGATTGTACTATTCTCTTCCTGTATCTCGAAAGTCATCTTGCATTTATCTCACCTTGAGGTCATTCCTTAAACTATTTCCCAACAGAGGGTGTACCAAGGTGATTCCTGGGTTCACATCTTAAAAAGCAGTAATGGTGCCTGTTGCAATTTCTACTTTTAAATTCTCAGTTAAACAAAAAATAACTACTAAAGTTTTTTCTCTTTAAAATGGAACACTTTGAGAGCGTACAAAAGACTCCAAAAGAGTGAGCACTTAGGACAGTTAATACCGATCAGCCAAATGTGTCTAGGAGTCAGTCACTCAGTTGATTTATCACTCTGCTGAACCCTGCTAACGACAGTAGCAGTCTTGATACCTGCAGTTTTTAATGGTTTTTATTCTTAGTCAAACGAATTTAATTAACATCCCAAATGGACCACTGATTTAAAATAGGAGTCAAAAGGAACATTCTTTCAAAATGTTAGTTAATGGAAAGCATTAAAACTAATAAATCTGCATTTTTGTCTCAGGGTGATTTTCGTATCCATATATGTCACTTAGTACATCATATCAAATATTTAAAGGAGAAATATAGTGATGATTACACCCAATTTGGCTATTTATTGAGAATTATAAAAAAGTTATGTTTCTCATGTTTCATTTGCAAATAAAACCTGAAACCTTCTCTCATCATCTACAAACAAGACACAAAAAATTATTAAAGTAATTTGATTTTTTAAAACATAAAAGTAATTATTCCAAACATCAGTCAAAAAAGCAGTTTCTGCTTGGCTTAAATCCTCTAAAAGTGTACTTAATTTTTAGTCCAACAACAAGCCCTTTTCTTACATATATGAAAATTTGTATTACATATTAAATAGAAAAAAATTTGTTGGAAGGAAAAATTCCACTCAAAAACTTTTGGTATTTATACATTGATTTTTACATTTGCTAAACACAAAGTGATGAAACATTACTAAATGTGCTCACAGAAGTGAAAGGAGTTCATGATTCAATAAAGGCAGGGAAATTCTGCCTTAAACTAACATGTTTCCAATAAGACTGAAAATAGACGTGATAATACAATCTCGAATAATATACAATGTGCGTGCCTCCTGAAACTGGTCACGTTTGACATTTTAATTACAGCACTACTTTTCTGTCAAGACAGCAGCCAGTTCTGCTTCATGTCCTATCAACACTTGATTTATGTAAGCAGCGACAAAACAGTATAGATAGCTGTTAAATTTAGGGCGCTTTTCAAATATCCTCGAATGGGCACTAATATGCAAATCCAAGACCATTTTGTTGTAAAGGCAAAAGCTAAGACTTAGTATCCGCTTAGTACGTTAATTACGAACATCTAGCAGAGAGCCAGGCACAGTAGTGGAATGTTTGAAACACTAGTATTTATCTTTACAAACATACATGAAGTCTTTCCAGTCTTCCTAAGTGTCCTCGGGCCTTAATGGTGCTGATAAGTGAAAGGATTAAAAAAGCACAACGGAACACATGAAAACCACAATAAATGTCAGCGGTTGTTAGCAACGAAGAGCTCAGCGACAACCACATTTAAAGCCATAGGATCTTTGCGCCCGATACTTGAAATCCCAAGGTTCCCTGGGGGTGGAGGCGGAGTTACATTCAAATTGACAGCTTTTTCAGCCAATGACACAGCCAAGCAAAGGACCGGGAGAAGCCCTAATTCTTCCACATTACAACGCTGAAATCATACGAGTTCTGAGCGTATGTGGGTGTTTCAGGGCCCGATTCGAACTACTAAGTATTTCTCACCTGCAGTTACTGTCTGGTCAACATAGCAATTCTCTACCCGAGTGTGGCTCTGTGGGAGTTCTAGCGTCTAAACGCTGAAAGAAACACGTCGCCCTATGTCAACTGAAGAACCCATTGGTCCGAGGAAGAGGCGGAACTCGTTTATATTCTTGCTCTTTATTGGCCACGCAGCAAGGAGACCTAAGCTTTCAGCACAAACGATAAGTCGTTAAAACTTCCGCTAACGTAACGTAAAGGGCAGTGCTGTGCAGCGCTATACGGAAGCTGGGTCTACGCTGGCGCAGATATCTTGCATTTGTCCAATCCGGAGAGAGGCCACTCCCTGGCGCTTCTTCGCTCCCCCCGCCCAACCCCTTTCCCTTCCCCTGGGCTATGGCCCGCCTCTGTGCTGCTGACCAATCCTCTGCATCCTCCTTTGTGCGTTTATCCAATCAGAGAGGTGGAGGGTGGAGTTCCGGTCGACCGGTCCGCGCAGAGGCTGTGCTCTGAGTTCTCTCCTGCAGCAGGTGTGGGCTCTCTGTTGAGGTATATTTCCCAGACTTGCGTTGGGCAGGTTCCTGGGATGGGCAGCTCTCTAGACGGGCAGCGACAGTACCGGTTGACTATAGAAAGCCGAAGCCACTGAGCCTGTAGCACGAGGAGCAGAGGGAAATGGGGAGGAGCTGGGAGGAGAGAACCACGTGTTGGGGCTTCTGGTGCAGTTGTCGGAGCCCCTGGGTCATGCCCGTGCTGTCCCTGCCCCGCGGGCCTTCCAAGGGTTAGGTTGGTGTCGCCGAAGCCGCCCCCAGCACTCCTCTGGGTTATTTTTGAGTAAAAACAAAGCGCCTATTCGTCAAGTGTTCAAGGAGAGGTAGCCAGGACCTATTTTTCCCCTACCCTCATTCCCTTCCCTCGCATTCTTAAATTACCCACCTCCTGGGTTGGTTAATTTTCGGCGTCAGAAAGCAGATTTTCCTTTGGGAAGAGACGTGCTGGAGTATATAGTACGAACTCTGAGACTAGCTTTCATGATAGGCACTTTACGTGTATTATCTCATTTAATCCACACAGCAACATCTAAAGGGTTAGGTACTGTTACGGTTCTCATTTTCATGCGAAGAAACAGATATGTTAAGTTACTCGTCCACGTGTTCTCTTCAGCTTTTCTCTGACCACTTAATTGAGTGTGACATTCGGCTTCCACGCACGTAAAATTTAAATATGGTATTGCTTGTAAAATGTTGGTCTTGTTTTCTTTCCTAGCGAAGTTATTTTAGAAGCTAATACAACATACCTAGAAGTAAATCGATTGATGTTATCGAGGTAAAATGATCTAGTAGAAAGACATAAGAGTAGGAGCCATTTACTAACCTTTGGGCAAGTCACCTTCTCAGCCGCCTCTTCCTCCACTGCAGAATTGAAATCAGTTCCAGACTTGTCTACTTCCTGGAGTCGTGAGGATCAAATGATATAATATGTATAAATTACTGATGTTAACTACATATGACAGTTTTCTGCTTTTCAAATTCTTTCCTATGGAAGCTAGACTATCATTAATATGCAATATCTATTATAATTAAAGTATTATGTATATACACACATACAGTGGATAACATGCAGCCTAGTACCACTTGAGTGTGAAATACCTCTTAAGAGTATGTGGCCCACTTATCTGCTTATCCAGGGTTCAGGATAGTATTCCCTGTGAATGCAGAAGTGGTGCTTGTCTGGTTTGTATTCTTTCCTCAGACTGCTGTAGATAGCATAAAGCAAAAGTAGGTCAGCTCATTTTACTGCTTTTCTGAGTTCTGATTACTTTTGGAGACTCTGAAGGGAGGTCCCATTTCCTTGCCTTTTTCAGCTTCTGGTAGCCTTTTATATTCCTTGGCTTGTGGCTCCTTCATTTTAAAAGCACATCACTTCAATCTCTGCTTCCGTAATCATATCACCTTCTCTGCCGTAGTCAAATCCGTCTGCTTTCGTCTTAGTGGGGGCACTTGTGTTTATACTTAGGTCCCATCTAGATAATCCGGAATAATCTCTCCATCTCAAGATCCTTAGCTTAATTATAAAATCCTTTTTGATGTATAAGGAAACATTCATAGGTTCCAGGAATTAGAGCTTGGATGTTTTGGGGGTGCATTACTTTTAGCTTGCCACAAAGGGTATAAAGAAGGGTAAAACATATCCTATCCTAGTGCAGCTTAAAGTCTAGTAGGATATGCTGTAAGAGAGAAAAAAAATGACTTCTGGATTGCTGTGAAAAGACCCTTCTAAGTTACCATAGGTTGGTACTTCAGCTTTTCCCCTGGAAAACAGAAGAGGTAAATGAATATTCCTGTGATAATGTGGATACAAAGCCTGAATTAACCCCTTAGAAGAGTGAAATTTCTTTATATTCTAATCTTCTGCCTTAAAAATTCATGTGAGTATTGCATTTAATTTCATATTTGTATTTGATACTGTTTTGAACTATTGCCACATCATAACATTGCTGTTCTACGGAGATAGACAGTTTATTTTGTGGCTTCTTATAATAGCCAGTTTACTATAGTCATAGGTGTGTCCCCTAGTTTAAGAAGCATGACCTCAGATGATGGGGATTTATTATAAGGAAGCCATCTATGCAACTAAATACGCTGAGTCTCATTGCTCCTAAGGCTAGAATATGCACTAGGCTTCTTGGAGAACTGGACTGATAGTCCCTCATGATTGATATCCTCTAGTCCCCCCAGCAAGGAGATAGTAGCTCTGATGACTTCAGTGTTTTGTTGTATCTTCAGAAGGAGGTAATATTCTGTTCCTCTCATGTCTGGCTGGAATTAATAATTCTCAGGAGACAGAATCTGATGAGTTGGGTTTGTTACCATCCCACCCAGTGTGGATATGTTGGAATAAGATAAAATACGAAAGAACCCAGCTTCAAGTAGGCATTCAGTATATAAGAACTACTCTGTGACAGTCTCTGTGCTTTTTGCGTGGAGATGGAAGGGTAAAGGGCAAGGAGAAGCACATGCGGGACATTTCTGTGGGCCAGCCCTAGAAGTGACATACATTGCTTTTTCTCAGGTTCTTTTGGCTAAGACTCTGTCACATAGCCACACCTAACCAGTCTAGTTGTGCGCCTACCCTAGTGATCTGCTGATGAGTTAGCAGTCTGCTACAATGGGCAGTACCTGTAGCCAGCTTCTTAAGACTTGTCCTCAGCCCTTAGTTTCCAGCCTTTAGTTTCTTCACCCTGTGAACTCTGTTGACGTCCAAATGCCTCTAGACAAACCTATTACACAAAGTTCTTTTTTTTGCTGGCTCCATACCTTTGCCATCATCAGGTCCACAAGAAAATGTCTCACATCCTTTGCTGTATAAATAACAATGCAGTGTGATGCACCCATTTGTCCTTGTTCTGTTTGAGCAGGTATCCAGCCACAGTCTCTTGGACTTTTCCAGGCATGGCTCTTGTATCAGCAGTCTACAGGGTACCAGATCAAGGTCTGAGTTTGACTGTAATGGCCTATATGGGAAAAGAATCTAAAAAAGAGTGGATATATGTATATGTATAACAGATTCACTTTGCTGTACAGCATAAAGTAAATCAACTCTACTCCAATAAAAAATAATAATTTTTAAAAAGAAATTTAAAAAAAAACGTCTGAGTTTGAACCACTCTCATGCATGGTAAAGTGGGCCCGAGGAAAAACTTCTGTAATATTTTTCCACAAATAACTTATTCCAAAAAAATTCTTTATCAGCTTCTTTAGTGCTTTTATTCCCTCAAATTGGTGTCAAGCTAATGATTACAAGACTAGTTTTAGGCCGTCTTCTTTGCAAGTCCAATGTGGGTGGTCCACCACCTAACTTAGGGCTGTGAGGGTATAGTACACAGTTTATAGCTACAACATTTTTATTTTTGTGCACTTAAGGTACAGTTTATTGGGTGTTTTCTCGATAATTATATAACTGATAATCCAAACCTAAGCTATTTCACTTATTTGTTAAATGTTCCTATTTGGTTCACCAGCCTTCTCTGTTCCTTGGCTGGGTAGTAATTCAGGTGAAATAGATATATAGAGGAATGAACATTAAAAAATTTTTTTAAATAAATTTATTTATTTTTGGCTGCGTTGGGTCTTCATTGCTGCATGCAGGCTTCTTCTAGTTGCGGTGAGTGGGGGCTACTCTTCCTTGTGGTGCGCAGGCTTCTCATTGCGGTGGCTTCTCTTGTTGCGGAGCACGGGCTCTAGGCGCACGGGCTTCGGTAGCTGTGGCTCGCGGGCACTAGAGCGCAGGCTCAGTAGTTGTGGCGCATGAGCTTAGTTGCTCTGCGGCATGTGGGATCTTCCCGGACGAGGGCTGGAACCCACGTCCCCTGCATTGGCAGGCGGATTCTTAACCACTGCGCCACCAGGTATGTCCCAGAATGAACTTTTTTTTTTTTTTTTTTTCTTCTTGCGGTATGCGGGTCTCTCACTGTTGTGGGCCTCTTCCGCCGCGGAGGACAGGCTCCGGACGCGCAGGCCCAGCGGCCATGGTTCACGGGACCAGCCGCTCAGCGGCATGTGGGATCCTCCCGGACCGCGGCACGAACCCGCGTCCCCTGCATTGGCAGGCGGACTCCCAACCACTGCGCCACCAAGGAAGCCCCGGAATGAACATTTTTAAAAACTATCTTTGAAACGGATAATCTCTGGGAAGCTAGCATTTAAGTGATTGAGATGAATGGTAGTTAGAAGTGATTTTTTTTTACTTCCTGAAAAGTAGTATTATTGTAGAGTTACGTTATTTCACATTTATGCATTTAAAATTGGATTTAGTTACCTTGTTTGTGTGTGTGTGTGTGTGTGTAAGTAACTCCCTACCACTTAGCTTTAAATGCAGATTTTTCTTGGGTTCCAAGTTCATTTTGGCTGAATTAACTTGTTCATCATTTCAGCTAGATAACTTGTACATCATATAATAATGAGATTTTTAGCAAATCTCTTTACATTTTAACAACCATAAAACTTCATTATGTTTTCTGCTGTATATTTTCCAAATTTTCTTGGCTGTGAAACAACTTGAAAAGTATAAAGCTTACCATTTTGGCAGCATGATGTAATAGAAGAAGCACTTGGAGTCAGAAGGTATATCTAGACCATGCAAAATATTTAAGTTTTCTGAGCTTAAGTTTCGTATTTGTAAAATAAGAATAATAGTACTTCTCCTACTTAACTCTCGGAGTTGTGAGAAACAGATGAAATAAGAAATACTGTAGTCCTTTGAAAAATGTAATTCTTTCATAAACAAAATACAAGGTTGTATTAAGTATCTGTTATACCTTAAAAGGTTCAAATTTAGCATGAATTTTATTGTGAAATCCACTAGTTCATGTGATTTTTTTTTAAGTTTTTTGCTGCTTCATAAGATGCCTGGACCAAAAAATGATAAAAATCCTGTCTATCAACTCTTTAAAATTAATATTAGTGTTAATTAATATTATTTTCCCAATTTCATTCCTTTGGTTTGCTAACAGTACAATTTCATAGGAAAATTAAAAGAAACCTCTTCTTCCAAAGACTAATAACTTTTCCTGATAGCGTAGATTAGTTTACCATATCAGTTAATATATTTCTTTTACATGTTCCTTTGTATTAGTATGTATGCTGAGGTAAGTGATGGCTCCATTCTCTTTGTGGACATTCATCCTGATCATTAGTACTTTATATTGGCCTAAAAAAAAAAGAATTTCACCATTTCTTGAATTGCAATGGAGCTAGTGGTTAAGAGCACAGATCCTTAAACCTGACGACCTGAGTTGAATACTGGCTCCAATTATAACTACTTTGTAGGCTGTTAGGATTAAATGAGTAAATATTTGTGAAGTGCTTAAAACAGTGCCTGACAAACACTATTAAATAAATTCCTTCCTTAATGATTTTATTCAGTATCATTCATCAAGTATTAATGTGAAATAATAGCTAAAAGAGAAAAAGCTCTAGGGGATGGCTTATATTTTAAATTATATCTTGTAGCTGATACTGTAAGTCTCTAAGACTATAAATACTTGGAAATTTACACATCCATTCAACTAAAATTTGCACTGGATTTCACATCATTGATATTACCACTGTCTTAAAAAACTTTGTTAAGGCCTTCCACATATTCATGCTTTAAGTATTTTAACTTTACGTTGCTTGGTTGTATGAAGTCATTTTGATTAGTGCAAATAAGAATTATAACAGGACTTTACATTTGAATGGCCATTTAAGAATGCTTTGTAAAATATTTCCTTTATATCATTTGAGAGGCAGTATAAGAAAGTATTTAAGAGTGTGGGCTCTGAAACCAGTTTTGAGTTCCAGTCCCTGCTATGCATTTGTGAGCAAAGTGACCTCTGGTGTATCACCTACCTTTTCTAAGCTTTACTTCCTAATTATATAAAATGGGAGAAGTAAGTGTACCTATTTTGTAGGGCTGTCTGGAAGGTTAAATGAGATACAATGCATATAAGGCATTTAGAACAGTGCCTGGATTATAACAAGAGTTCATTATGTCTTAGTTACTGTTAATGTCACTGATGCATACAAAAGTATCAGTAAACAGAACAAGTGGAAATGTGAGGCAACCAAGATTCAGATTGGATCTGTGATTTACTGAAGGTCACAGGCAAAAAAAAGAAAGTAAGCCTCCTTACTTCTAGTGCAGATCTTTTCCCATAAAAACACTGCCTTCATTTCCACCTTTAACACCTTTCAGCTCACTCATATTGACTAGGTCCATCTCAGAGGCACGTTCCTTCGTTTTCCATTGTGTTTCCAATTCTCGGCTGCTTGTTAGAGTATTTTTATCTTGGTTCTAATTCTGTCGGACTGCTTCCGTTTCTTCATGAATCCTTCAGCCCTGTATTACTCAGACCTAAAGTTGTTAGCATGCATGACAGGCATCTATTTTCAAGAAAGGAAGAAAGAATAGATACTGAAGCTAAATTTTTCATAGTGGTTAGTGTTTGTTGTTGTTGTTGTTTAATTAATTAATTAATTATTTAAATTTTGGCTGTGTTGGGTCTTCGTTGCTGTGAGCCGGCTTTCTCTAGTTGCAGTGAGCGGGGGCTACTCTTCGTTGCGGTGCACGGGCTACTCATTGTGGTGGCTTCTCTTGTTGCGGAGCACCGGCTCTAGGCACGCGGGCTTCGGTAGTTGTGGCACGTGGGCTCAGTAGTTGTGGCTCGCGGGCTCTAGAGTGCAGGCTCAGTAGTCATGGCGCACGGGCTTAGTTGCTCCGCGGCATGTGGGATCTTCCTGGACCAGGGCTGGAACCTGTGTCCCCTACGTTGGCAGGCAGATTCTTAACCACTGCGCCACTGTGATTTCATTAGCCTGTCATTAATTTGTATTTAATGTAGCACTGAATTATTTTTGCAGAGCTATTTCATTCTTTCCAAACTTTCCCTTCCCCTGCCCCCACCCCACCCTGAGGTTGTAAAGTCAAATTGAAGTTATTTCTTAGGAACTAAGAAGGGAGACTGAAAATCACACAAATACCCTGAGCCATTATAAAAATAGGAAGAATACAATTTTATGAATCACTGGGTTATTTTTTAAAATCTTTAAAGATTATAATGTGGATGTATCTTTTTGGCATCAAAAGCATGTTTGTATCATATAAGCAAAGCACAAAGTATTCAGTGCATTATACTGGAATTTTGAGTTAGTTTGATCCCGTAAAGTATTTTGTGCAAGAAGAGTTGCATTTTGAACATTCTGGTCTGAGATTTGGGTTTGCAGATCTAGTTATTAAATTGCATTCAAACCATCAGGTGTTTGTTGAATACTTTCTGCCTGTAGGGTACTGTGTGAGATGGTAAGATGATGTTCCCAAATCCTAGCCCTTTCCTTAGCCTCCTCAGGTATGCCTTCCTGGTGCTTTCTATGATGTTAGGAGGTTGAGTGAATTTACCTCTAAACTGTGGTTATGGATGTTTTATCAATATTGATAATATTACTACTATTTAATTTCTCCACAAAAGGGATAGCTGCTTCTAAAGCTTGGTCTGTGTGTGTGTGTGTGTGTGTGTGTGTGTGTGTTTCCTGTCTTTGACTGTCATTGTTTTACATCTATGTGTAGTTCCTTATCTTTGCCTTCTGCCTGCCTCTATTGAGTGTGTTTTGTGTGTGTTTATATTTTTATACTCCTCTTATGGGAGGTAGCATTTCGTGAGGTAAGCTGTGGAATTAGTCTCAGGCTGGTGGAGGATTGATATTAGAGAATTGGAAAATACGGTTCCTGTCCTTAAGAAGTTTATACTTTACACTGAGAAAGAAGCAAATATAAATATATAAAACATATAACTAGAGATAAATAGCACTTTAGTATATTTGGTATATGATTGCTAAATGAATAACAGTTGATCTTTTGGCATTCAGAGGAAGTAGAAACTCACTTTAGGCTGAGTTAAGAAGGATTTTGTAGTACTGGTAGAATTTGAGCTATATCTTGAAGCATGGGTATTATCTAGATAACTCAAGAAAATGATGTAGGGTTCTTGGAGAGAGTAGCAACTCTTTTGCAGTTGTATTGTGGGGAAAATATTTTGCCTAGCCTATTAAAGTATTGATGAGTCTGGGCTTGCTATAAAATATAGTGTGTAATTCACATGTTCAAACATCTGCAAGTTCATGCAGAAACAACAAAAGAATGTATGTCGTACTTTATAAAAATTAAGTGTTTAGTTTATGTACTTAAGAAATGTTTGTGAAATCTATATTTGCTTTTATTTCTGATATACTGAGTGTCAATATTTTTTACAACATGAAGTTGGCTTCTAAGAATAAAACTCTCACATGATATTTCTCGTGTGGGAAGTAAGAAATTTTCCCGTTCTTGACATCTTTGGCCAGGAATCAGATGTTAAGTCAAGTGTTTCCTGTCATGCTCTGTATCAGGCACAGAGGAGGTTATTGCAGTTGCAGGCGAGAGGTAATGGAAAACAGGAGGATAGTGGCAGGACAAACAGTGAGGAGATGGATGTAATGGGTGATTTTCAAGGTAGGCTTTATTAGCGAGGAGAATCTTGTCGTTTGCCTCCTTTTAATCAAAGGTAATTCTGAGATTTTGAGCCTTGGTGACTGAGAAGATTGTGCAGTTAACAGAGATGAGGAATATATGTTTGAGTTACATTTTGAGTATATTTAATTTGAAGTTTTGGCAGCACGTTCGAGGGTAGAGGTCTAGGCAGACATTAGAAATATGGGATTGGAATTTTGAAGAGAGATCAGGGTTGAGGATAAAATCTAGGAGTTCACATAGAGGTAGGAATTTATATTGCTAGGTGAAGAGGAAAAAACAACTTAAGAAAATCTCAGTTATCCTGGGTAACAGTGGAAATTTATTCTGTTTAGAGACTTTGTAATTAAGTCCTGAATGATGTTTTTTGTCATTCTCTAATTTTTGCACCTGTTGCTCGATGGCAGTAGTCATCAGTGCCATGAGCAAAGAGGGCAAGTATTAAAAAAGAATTTGGTAGCTTAAGTCTTCATGTTTAGTAAAGTTAAACTTGACAGTACAATATTTCCAGTCCTTTTTATCCTTCACATCAGATCTATACAGTAAGTGTGGAATTTTTTTTCCTCTTAATATCCGGCTTTTGTAGCATGGTTCAAGAATTATGCCTTTTGTTGGTTATTTCTCTGATATCAGGATCTTTCACTGTGTTCAGAGGAAAGGAAATGAGTTTAGAACTTAACTAGATTCTGATCTTCCCGTGATATGGCACAAAGTGGTTAAGAGAACTGGTCTGTCCTATTGAATCTTTACACGAATATAAAGCTATAAATATTTATGTTTAAGGGTTTTTACCACTGTTTTGATTTCTATTTCAATAGATCCCTTTTGGATACTCATCTAATTTGGAGTAGTAAATAGTGAATCTATACTTCAAAATGTAAAAGAAGATATCTTTAACTATCTATTTATAAATATTTATAAACTGTTGCCTTTTGTATGAGAGATATGTGGACATGATTATAAGCTCTCCAGTATTAGGAAGCCTCATTCTGGCTTAACTTTATTTCAGGCACTGGTTAACAGTGGAAATTAAAAGAATTATTAGTATGTTAAAGTGTTAAAGCATCTTTCTGTTTGGTGACTTTTGGGGAGAACATTTCATACTGTGAATTCACTGTAGAAGTATCTAGTCTGCTTGTCTCCCTGCCCCCACTGCCCCCAGTGTATATATTCAGTTTGATGTCAGTTATCATGGTTTACAGCATGGGGGATATATGTATATATATATATATATATGTAAAATCTAGTAGGTTATTCTGCAAGTTTATCATTTGACACTTGCATTTCTTTGAAATTCTCTGTGCTGGCACTTCCTGGTCAGGCATCATTCTGAGCACTTAACATGTAGTAATTAGTTTATATCTTATAACAACCCTGTTAGGTTGGAACTGTTAACGTCTGTTTAAAGAATAGGAAGCTGAAACACATAACTAGTGAAGCCAGAATTTTCTTTTTTTAACATCTTTATTGGAGTATAATTGCTTTACAATGGTGTGTTAGTTTTTGCTTTATAACAAAGTGAATCAGCTATACATATACATATATCCCCATATCCCCTGCCTCTTGCGTCTCCCTCCCATCTCCCTATCCCACCCCTCTAGGTGGTCACAAAGCACGGAGCTGATCTCCCTGTGCTATGCAGCTGGTGAAGCCAGAATTTGAACCCTGACAGTCTGGCGGTATACCCATTCTCTTAACTACTGTGCAATACCTATTTCTCTAAGCCTCAGTTTCCTCACCTAAAAAGCAGCAATAAAAAGATTATCTTTTAGGATTATTGGTAGGGTTAAATGAAGCAATATATGTGAAGAGACTGATACAGGAACCTAGTTATTAATCAGTTAATACTAGCTGTCTATTGTTTGGACACTTTTCTGAGGTTCTTCTGGTTCTTTCTTTGTCTCCTTTATAGTTTTTATTTTTCCTCTGCCCATTCCTTTAACTGGTGTTTCAGGGTTCCATTCTTTTTTTTTTTTCCTAATTCATATTTATGTATGTATTTATGTATGTATGTGTGTATGTATGTATGGTGGCATTGGGGCTTCGTTTCTCTGCATGTGCTTTCCCTAGTTGTGGCGAGTGGGGACTACTCTTCACTGCGGTGCGTGGGCTTCTCATTGCGGTGGCCTCTCTTGTTGTGGAGCATGGGCTCTAGGCCGTGCAGGCTTCGTAGTTGTGGCTCGCGGGGTCTAGAGTGCAGGCTCAGTAGCGCACGGGCTTAGTTAGATCCCACATGCCGCGAACTTCCCGGACCAGGGTCCGAACCCGTGTCTCCTGCATTGGCAGGCGGATTCTTAACCACTGCGCCACCAGAGAAGCCCTCAGGATTCCATTCTTGACCTGTTTTCTTTGTTTGTTTTTGTTTTTGTTTTTTTTGCGGTACGCGGGACTCTCACTGTTGCGGCCTCTCCTGTTGTGGAGCACAGGCTCCCGACGCACAGGCTCAGCGGCCATGGCACTCGGGCACAGCTGCTCCGCGGCATGTGGGATCTTCCCGGACCAGGGCACGAACCTGTGTCCCCTGCATCGGCAGGCGGACTCTTAACCACTGTGCCACCAGGGAAGCCCTGACCTGTTGTTTTATATCATTCTGTATAATTCCCCTTCGGGAGTTTCATCCAAGTCCCTACTTTTTAACTACTGCCTATTTCCTATAGTCTGATGACCCAGTTTTATACTTTCCTCCTGAGCTGTAAACTGATGTATCCAAATGTCTATTTTACATCCTCCCTTGGCTACCCCCATATGTCCCTCCAGCCTGATGTGGATAAAACTGTAAAAGGATTTTAATCTAAAATGGAATTGAAAGATATGGAATGGAGAATCTCACACTTGTGCTCTCAGAACAATGAAACTTAAAGACTGAGAGACTGATTTCCCATAAATGCCTGATTTACAAAAGTGAAACTTAACCTCTGACCAATGAATCTCTCCCCATCTTTGAGCCAGTGAACTCTGCATGGCCCCTGATTGGACCCTCCCCTTTTGCACTCCTTGCCCATAATTGCAACCCAGCCTAAACCTTCAGTGGACTCACCTGTAGCTTACTGCAGCATGCATGTCCTGAACTGCAATATCTCTGCTACTCCAGGATAAACTCGATTTTCGGTAACTCAGCTTACCTCTTTTCTTTTAGGTTGACATTGCATCGTGTCATAAGTGATCTGAAGGCGCCAACCACTTGAACTTCCGGGATCAAGTGAGGTTCCTGCACTTGAGTCCTTTGCACTGTTTGCTTCTGTGAGTCGCTGTAACTTTCAGTTTGGTAAGTCTCCTCTCAGATCTCAAGCTACCTCCTTTTGGTTGAGCTGCCTTACTTTATTCAAAATCTAGATAGAGACAGATTGTCTTTCTGGTAAGTACTCTTTTGTTTCTGATAATTTTATCTAGTCATCTGAATGTACTAAAGGTGGCCTCCCCCTTGGGGAATCCTAGCCAGTGCGGTACGCGGGCGTCTTACTGTTGCGGCCTCTCACGTTGCGGAGCACAGGCTCCGGACGCGCAGGCTCAGTGGCCATGGCTCACGGGCCTAGCCGCTCCGCGGCATGTGGGATCTTCCTGGACCGGGGCACGAACCCATGTCCCCTGCATCGGCAGGCGGATTCTTAACCACTGCGCCACCAGAGAAGTCCCCACTCAGGTGGCTTTTAATTCCATGTGTATAAATTGCCTGCACAAGGACTTATCCTTGTTGGTCAAAAGAACCTGTATCGAATGGGAGACAGTGTTCACCCCTGACCTTGTCAATCTGCCTAATAAATTAGCTCACACCATAGAAGGTGACTCTAGAAAAAAGACAACTAAGATTTTGAATCTACAGCACCAACGGATAGAAACTCCAAAGCAAATCCGTCCTACAGGACTCTGACATTATTGTAAAAAACCTGACCTTGGTAAAAGGATTACTACAAATAGAAATCCAAATAGTCACAACCTTCTAAGAACCCATGGCCAAACCCACCCCCAATGATGGGACTCCAAGGACACACAGGGACTGTTCCTTGTTCTGCCATTATGTAGACTGGAGGAAACTACTCTCCAGATCAGGGACAAATTCCTTACAGTATTTTTTTTTAATACATTTATTTATTTGTTTGTTTGTTTGTTTATTTATTGCTGTGTTGGGTCTTCATTGCTGCGCGCGGGCTTTCTCTAGTTGTGGCAAGCCGGGGCTACTCTCTCTTGCCGTGCGTGGGCTTCTCATTGCGGTGGCTTCTCTTGTTGTGGACCATGGGCTCTAGGCACACAGACTTCAGTAGTTGTGGTGCACAGGCTTAGATGCTCTGTGTCATGAAGAATCTTCCTGGTCCAGGGCTTGAACCCATGTCCCTTGCATTGGCAGGCGGATTCTTAACCACTGCGCCACCAGGAAAGTCCCACCTTACAGTATTAATTGACACAGGAGCTACTCTTATAAGTGCTCAACCCCACTACAATTAAACAGTCCCTTTCTTGGAGTAATATGTATGTTCAAATAGTGGGAGTCTTAAAAAAACTGCAATGTGTCCATATTTCTCAGCCCATATTTTTTTGTCTGGACCTTTGCAAGATAAATGCCTGCTCCCAAACGTTTACTGGGATGAGATTTTCTGGAGAAATACAATGCTGCCTTTTTTTTTCCTCTCAAAAGGCAGAAATATCCCTTGAGTTTGAATTCTACACTTAGGAAAATTTAACCCCTTTTGCCATTATTGGCACTCTACAAACCAAGGCAGTCCAAACTTTGTACTCATCTGTCCTATTAAACCTGGTATTCCCTAATATTTGGACAAAATTCTTAACAGAAAAAGGCACAATTCATGGTGCCCCTCCCATTATGATCCAGATTGACCACACAAAACCTCTCCTAAGAATAAACAAATATCCTGTGAATAAAGAAGGTTGACAGGGCATAAGGCCCATTATAGAGGACCATAAGGCCCAAGGGCTTATTATCCTTTGTGCTAGTCCTTGTAATACCCTTATTTTGCCTGTTAAAAAAACGGGATGGGGCTTCCCTGGTGGCGCAGTGGTTGAGAGTCCGCCTGCCGATGCAGGGGACACGGGTTTGTGCCCCGGTCTGGGAAGATCCCACGTGCCGTGGAGCAGCTGAGCCCGTGAGCCATGGCCGCTGAGCCTGTGCGTCCGGAGCCTGTGCTCCGCAGCGGGAGAGGCCACAGCAGTGAGAGACCCGCGTACCACCAAAAAACAAAAAACAAAAAACAAAACAGGATGAGGATGGAGATTTGTCCAAGACCGTAGGGCAATAAATAACATTGTAATTCTCTGCCGTCCTGTCTTTTCTAATCCCCACATGCTGTTGGTATCCATCCATACTGGAAGCAACTTTTACATTCTAGTCAACTTATACAGTGGGTTTTTAGTATCCCTGTTGGAAGGGGTAGTCAGTGTCTCTTTGCCTTTACCTGAAGGACAACAGTACATCTGGACAGTCATGCCTCAAGGCTTTACTGAGGCCTTCTGACTTCTCACAAGTTTGAAAGACTGATTTAAATGACATAAAATTCTCTGGAGGCTTTCTGGGACTAGCTGGTCATTGTCATAATTGGATCCCAAATTTCTCCTTAGTGGTTCAGCCCCTATATGCCTTACTAAAGAACACCAACCTGACCCCATTGTTTGGATGATCAAGATAGCTTGGCCTTTCAGATCTTGAAGGAAAGCCTAATAAATCCACCTGCCTTTGGACACCTAAATTATCAGCTACCCTTTTTCCTTTTTGTATATGAAAAGGAAGTGAATGCCCTCGGATTACTTACCCAAAAACATGGGGACTATCACTGACCTTTAGGTTTCTACAGCCAACAGTGAGATCCAGTGGCCTGAGAATACTTCACCCCCACCCCTTAGAGCGATGCCTGCTTCCACTCTTTTAGTAAAGGCTACTGAAGAGACTGTTATAGGATCCTCCTTGATCATCTTTGTACCTTAGCCTGTTGAGCCTTTCTTAAATTTTGCACCACACTCAACACCTTTCAGCGAGATGTCTTACCACCTATGAAATCCTCTTACTAACCTCCCCTCATATGACTCTTATTCATTATAACAGTCTCAACCCTGCTATCCCTCTTCCCTCTTGCACTGATGAAGTTCCCCATGTCTGTTTGACTTTGATGGATCACCTCTTGACCCCTCATGATGACTTACAAGAAACCCCCTTGGTGAATGCTGATCTGGTTACTTGATGGTTCCTGCCTAAAAAGTGAGAATGGCAAATTCTGTGCCAGGTATGCAAGGTCATTGAGGCTGCACCCTTGCCTTCGACCACTTCAGCCCAACAAGCGGAGTTACATGCTCTCACTCAAACATGTGTTTTAGCCAAAGGCAAGACGGCAAATGTCTGTACAGATAGTTGACATGCCTTTGGGATAGCCCATGACTTTGGAATGTTATGGAAACAGTGGGGTTTCCTTACTTCTAGTGGAGTTAAAATTAAGAATGGCCCTTATGTCCAAAATTTGCTGGATGCCGTACTGCTGCCAGCAGCTCTAGCTGTCATTAAAGTTCCTGGGCATTCCAAGTCTGGTTTTCTGGAAGCCAAAGGAAACCACCTCACCAGGAATCCTGCAAAAAATGCCACCCTTCTGAGATCTATAAACCAAACCTCTGTCATAGTCCAGAAGGCTACTCCCCCTGGCAAGGACCTAAGGGAACTAGCCAGGGAAGTACAACAGTTGGCCTCTGAAAGAGAAAAACAGAATTGGAAAATCAAAGGCTGTTGGTACTGTGAAGTAAAGGGACTCTGGTTTGGACACAGTAATAAATTGGTCCTGCCAAAAAAAATCTAAAATTTCCCTTTTTAACTACCATATATGAATTAAACCATTGGTCCAGTGAGAAAATGGTAACATTTATGAATCAATATTGGTGGAGAAACGTCGGCAAGGCCACAAAAAACACATATCTTGTCCTAAATTCAACCCAGAGGAGACTATCTACACTGCCTGGGGACATTCTGATTTACCCAATAGACCATTTGAGGTCTGGCAGATGGATTTCATACAGTTGTCCCTGTCTCATGGATATAAATATATTAGACTAGTAATGGTGTGCATGTTTTCACATGGACTGAAGCATTTCCATGTAGAAAGGCAGCTGCCTCTTCTGTAGCTAAAGTCCTTTTAGAAAAGATTACTTCCATTTGGGGAACCTCCCTGGAACTCCATAGTGACTGGAGAACCCACTTTACTGGGTAAGTACTTTCACAAATCTGTGCCATCTGGCCAGTTCTACAACATTTTCATTTTGCTTATCATCCTCACTCTTCAGGACTGGTTGAACATACAAATGGAATTATCAAGATCCATTGGCTAAATTAGTTAAAAATCTCCAGATACCTCAACCAAAAATATTTCTGCTGGTTCTTCTAAATCTTGGACCCGTTCCATTCAGGATTCATAAGCTCTCACCCTTTGAAATAATTATAGGACAGCCAACACATTTAGTCCCTGCTTCCTTTGACCTACAAATAATAAAAGGGGATATATTTCAGTTTTGCAAAGGTCTAATTAAATCCATTGACAATAATAATGCTTTGGAGGAATAATCTTTCCACAGCATGCTCCCAGGAGACAAAGATGTCAAACACCACCCTTTGCAGCCTGGTGACTTCGTCTGCTGGAGAAGACATATCCATAAAGTTTCCCTCCAACCTTGTTGCAAGGGCCCCTACCAGCTGTTGCTGACTAACCCCTGTGTCGCTAAGCTCCAAGGGATGGACTCCTGGATTCATGCGTCTCTTCTGTAAAAAGGCCCCCAAACTTGAGTGGATCTGCAACCTAACTGGTGATTCAAAGCTAAAATTTTCTACTGAACCAGATGACATCAGAAGTAGACAGCTTTCCCAAGATATCCAGACAGGCCTGTGTCATGCTGCTTAAAGTGCTAATTGCCCTTTCTTTGGCTTTCTTGCTGCTCTCTTTAGCTTTAGCGCATCCCTTGGTGCACCTTACCCAAACTCCCTGATTCTGCCAGCCTTACTGATTGTTTGATTTGTGCCAGAGCTAATAACATTCATGATGAACCTGAACTGGTAACCTGGCCATTAACCTTAGAAGGATGGAGAAATCTGTCTGGCAGAGATGTAGGCTTTTCCTTTGGTACCTTTGAAGAGGTGCATGTTCTTCCTTGCAGCAAATTGGCACCAGACATTACAGCATTCCATTGGGTACCCCCTGCCCATAAAGGAATACCCCTTAATCAAGTCTGGACTCTTACCCAAAATCTTTGTGTTTTGAAAACATTTATGGTACTGGCAAAACTCTGGCCTCCCTCCCACTAAACGCTTGTAACTATACAATTCTATATGACTCAGATGATCATGAATTCACTCCCTGCTGGAATCAAGAAGACTAAATGTCTCCTCCATTAATGTATCTCTGTGGTGGGATAATGAAAATTATAATGGTACCAGGGAATGGGAAGCAGATGTGCTTCCTTTCAATGGTACTTAATAGGGAATTGATCAAAAATCTGGTGAATGGTGGGAACTTAATTCAACTCACCTTCTCCCTAGAGATTCCCCAGACCTCCATGAGAAACCCACTCGCAATAATCAATCTCATCTATTATTCCAAATGTATAGAAATTTAAAATGTTCTTATAGCCATTCCCACCATGCTGACTGTCATGTGCTATGTGTAAATGACCATGTTTTTGATCCTGAGAGCTCTTCTTTTATACCAGGAAAAAAAGGGGGCCCACTTAACACCCTGTCTTTAGAAAACACTGGTTATTTCTTTCTGTGCAGAAACACTCCTCCTTAAATGGAAGGGACGTTGTGGAGTTGTTGCCCTTCCGCTGCCTATGTACCCAGTCTGGGTTCTTTCTCCTAACAACTTAAAAGAGCACGTCAAAGCTGGGATGGATATAATTTTGGAAGGATGCCCACAAATAACCCCATAGTAGATAGAAAGGGGTTTGGGCGTGCCTTTGCCTGAGTCTTTTTCCCCTTGGGTTGGAGTAACGGACTTGAAAAAGCAATTTGAAACCTCTCCGTAGTCATGGCAACTACCTTTAATGCTTCTCTTAGAGCCTTTGAAAATCAACAAACCCAAACAGACAGCCTAGCGGAAGTAGTCTTACAAAACCACAGAGCACTACACTTCCTCACTGCACACTAGGGAGGAACCTGTGTCCTGCTTGGGGAAGAAGGCTGTTTTTATGTTAACAAATGGGGAAAAATAATGCAAGAAATAAAAATGATGGACAGTATCAATCTCTTAACTGAATTAGGCCAAGCTCCAGGACTTGGGACATTCTCAACCTATTAAATATTAGGTAGCTGGGGAAACTGGTTGAGAAGTTTGTTCCAGTCAGTAACCATAACTGGACTTCTGACCCTGGGTGTCATCCTCCTAATGAAATTTCTGCTGTCTTATTTCAGTAGGCAAATGTCTTTTCCTCAGATGTATGTACAAAATAAAGTTCCTAAGGCTTATCGTGAGGCTCAATTGACCATGGAAATCAACCTGACCACCTTAGAGGACTATGACTGAGATTCCCCATATTGTTCAAATGAAGCCAAAAATCCACTTGCCATTTCCCTCTTCGGTGGAACAGAACATCTTAGAATGGTCCTCTGCAGCTCCAAGGGACACACAGCCCAACATCTAACAACATCTCTGACTAAACAAATACCCACGCAATAAGGTTGATCAGCGATACTGTCTGTGAAAGATCCTGCTCAAGCGAGGGAAGAGTGAAAGGATTTTAATCTAAAATGGAACCAAAAGATATGAAATGTAGACCCATTCATGTGCCCTCAGAAAAACAAAACTTAAAGACTGAGAGACTGATTTCCCATGAATACCCGATTTAGAGAATTATCAAATTTACAGATTTATCGAAACTTAACCTGTGACTAATGAGCATCCGCCAAGAATCTCTTCCTATCTTCGAACCAGTGACTTGCCGCATGGCCCCCAACTGGACTCTGCTTTTTGGCACCGCTTGTGCATAAAAGCAACCCATCCTAAACCTTCAACAGACTTGCCTGTAACGCGTTGCAGCTTGGCTGTTGCGAATTGCAATTCCTCTGCTGTTCCCAAATAAACTTGATTTCTGGTACCTTGAGCTTCACCTCTTTTTTTTTTTTTTTTTTGCGGTATGTGGGCCTCTCACTGTTGTGGCCTCGCCCGTTGCAGAGCATAGGCTCTGGACGTGCAGGCTCAACGGCCATGGCTTACGGGCCCAGCCGCTCCGCAGGATGTGGGACCAGGGCACGAACCCGTGTCCCCTGCATCGGCAGGCGGACTCTCAACCACTGCGCCACCAGGGAAGCCCGCCTCTTTTCTTTTAGATTGACTTTTTTCTTTTTTTGGCTGCACTGCAGCGGCATGTGGGATCTTAGTTCCCCGACCAGGGATTGAACCCGTGCCCTCTGCATTGGAACCACAGAGTCTTAACCACTGTACTGCCAGGGAAGTCCCAGAGATTGACATTTTATTTTCCTAACTGATTTTCAAAAAGCAGAGAAGTTTAAATTTTTAATTAATTCAAGTTTTTCTTTGCTGGTTTGTGCTTTTGGATTCTAAGAAGTCTTCACCTAACCCAGGGTCGTAACTTCTCTGCTTCTTTCCTAGAAGTTTTGTAGTTCTTGCCCTCACATTTAGTTCTATGATAATTTTGAGTGAATTAATAGTGCTTGTTCAGACCTCTCCTTTGTTTGATGTTAATAAGCCACTGCAGTGTTGGGCCTGGGATGCTGGAGGGCTTTCCTCATTGTTCTTCTCCACTCGCAACTTTTAGCAGGCACTACTGGCATGTGCCAGATAGGGGATTTCTCACCATGCTGTTTCTCCTCCAGCAGTAGACTGTTGATGCTTTTTACTCAGTGTGAGAATCGTGATGGAGGCAGAGGGTCATTCTCCTCCGTGATGATTTGTTTGTTTTTTTCAAATGTATACATCTGTGCATAATCACGACTCACAGAGTTCTCTTGCTTTCTTCCCCAGTCCGGATTCCCCCAAAAGATAACCAGTATTCCGATTGCCACCATTGTAGATTTGTTTTACCTGTTCTTAAACTCTGTATAAGTGAAATCCTGTAGCAACCTTTTGTGTCGGGCTTCTGTCACTAAACACTTCTGAGATTCGTCCACCTTGTTGCATGTACCAGTGGTGTGTGGGTTTTTGTTTTGTCTTTTGCTGTGTATAATTTTATTGTATTAATATACCACGGTTTATAAAGACTGTTTAAACAATTGGATAATTGTCTAATTATCTAATTAATCATCTTGTAATTATCCTGAAAGCTTGTAATTATCCTAAAAGTAACATGCCAATGGTCTATTCACTTTGTGGCTGAGGCCAGAAACCTAAGAATCATCTTTGACAATTGTTCTCATACCCCTCTTGAAGTCTAATGAGAAAATGCTGTTTATTCCTCTTTCATAATTGTGGCCTGAATCCAGCCACTTCTCCCTACTTTCTTATCTCTTGCCCAAAATTGTGCACAAGCCTCTTTACTACTTTCATTCTTGCCCTGGGTCTGTTTTCCAGTCAGCAGCTGGAGGAATCTCTTCACAGACGTTTCTCACCTGCTGTCAACCTGCAGTGGCTTGCTTTCTCTCTTGAGAATAAAATCTGAAGTCCTTACCGTGGCCTGCAAAGCTCTTATCTGACTGCAGCTACCCCTTCAACCTTATTTCCTACACCACTTTCTTTCTCTGACTCAGTGTTAGCCGCACTGGCCCACTTGCTATTTTTCTCTGCCCAGGAGAGAAAATTATCTTCTGCCCATTTTTGGATTGGGTTGTTTGTTTTTTTTGATATTGAACTGCATGAGCCATTTATATATTTTTGAGATTAATCCCTTGTCGGTTGCTTCGTTTGCAAATATTTTCTCCCATTTCAAGGGTTGAATTTTCGTTTTGTTTATGGTTTCTTTTGCTGTGCAAAAGCTTTTAAGTTTAGTTAGGTCCCATTTGTTTATTTTTAGTTTTATTTTTGTTTCATTATTTTTCTCTTGGTTCACACGGTCCAATACTTTGCTCCCTCATTTTATTCTGGTATTGGCTCAAATCTCACCTCATGAGAGAGGCTTGCCTTTAATGACCAAATCTAAAAGGCTATTCCTGCCCCATTTCTTGCCTTACCCAATATTATTTTTTATAATACTTACCACTATTTTCATTATTATAATTAGTTGTCTATATATCTGTCTGTCTCCCCACTGCTCTTTGTTGAGAGAAGGGACTTTGCTAAATCCACTGTGTTTTAGACCTGTCATGTTAGCCATTTGAGAATCATTTCTGAATTATTGAATAGGGATTTAATTATTTTTTAGAAATATTTATTTATTTGGCTGCACCAGGTGTTAGTTGTGGCATGCAGGATCTTTAGTTGCTCCATGTGGGATCTAGTTCCCTGACCGGGGATCAAACCTGGGCCCCCTGCATTGGGAGCATGGAGTCTTAGCCACTGGACCACCAGGGAAGTCCTAGGGATTTAATGATATTGCTTATCAATTTTTAACTATAACATAATATTCAAGTGGATTGTTCTTTGATAATGTTAACATCATTCTATTATAGGTCACTACTCTTTATTCCCCCTCCAGTTATTACAGAGAGCATTTGCAGTTATTACAGAGTTATCGCAGTTATTACAGAGAGCATTTGCTTAGTTTTTAAAAGCATCTATTGAGAATTAGAAAAAGAAGTAGTAAACATAGAGTACCAATTCAAGAATTGGATTATTCCACATTGCTACTATCTGTTCCAAATTAAGACATCTGGTGACTGAAGAAGTTTGGTTTATTCTCTGTTTGGTTAACCAGCTGGTTGTTTTGGAAAGGCAAAGGCAGTTCATTGTTCTTGTTGAAAGAAGCTGGGTATTCATAGACTTACTATAAAGGGTGACTTTTGGGTGAAAGATTTACTTGAGAAACTGGATATCTCAAGATGTTATTGAGGAAAATGTCTTTGTTTTTTAAAGATACTTTGAATGTTATATCTGGAACCTGAAGGATAATCTCATACTGCATGAGAAAGTGTGTGTGTGTCATTCCTTCCCACCCCCTCCCTCTTTTCCTTGGTAACAAATTCCTGCACTTTAAAAACTGTGCTCTCCCTAAGCATTTTAGTGTATTTAATGCATGAAGTGCCATATGTTGCTGCAACCAGTATCTTGAACATTCGTGTGAACAAGAATAGTACATTCAGGCTCGCTAACCAGGATTAATTTACAAAGACATTGTCTCAGTCATTAATGAATATGATATTGAAAATTACATTGAAATTGTAGCAGATGTCAGTTTAGAATACCTTCCACTAAATATGCAGCACTTCTGCCCAATTTAAAACAAATTGTTCTTTGATAGATTGTTTTAAGGCCAATTATGTGTCAGTTTAAAACATACACACAAATTTCTCTAAATTTTTTTTTTTTTTTTTGCTGTACGCGGGCCTTTCACTGTTGTGGCCTCTCCTGTTGCGGAGCACAGGCTCCGGACGCGCAGGCTCAGCAGCCATGGCTCACGGGCCCAGCCGCTCTGGAGCATGTGGGATCTTCCCGGACTGGGGCACGAACCCGTGTCCCCTGCATCGGCAGGCGGACTCTTAACTACTGTGCCACCAGGGAAGCCCTCTAAATTTTTGATATAAAAGTTTTCTTAGAAATGTTCTGCAGAAGTTAAACCAATGCATGCTTTTTATCCCAAGGTATTGATTTCTCTAGGGCATACTGGTAGTGCATATGAGGGACTGTTCTTTAATGTCCAGTATAGAACTTTTGTAGCTAACATTAGATTTTTCCCATTTGCCACTGACCTTGCCACTAGCACATGACATTAGACATTAGCAGCTACTGCTTCCAAATGCTCTGCTAACACGACATTGAAACTTGAAGAGTACTAGCCAGGTATTTGTAGATTGTCCCTCAATTGAGTTTGTTTGACGTTTTCTCAAGATTAGGCTGGGGTTATGAATTTTTGAGACGAATGCCACAGAAGTAAGCTATCTTTCTCATCACATCACATCAGAGGGCAAGTGACATCAACATGACTTACTACCAAAGATGCTGACCTTGATCAGTTGGTTAAGGTGGTGTCTTCTGATTTTCTCTAGTTGAATTTACTATCTTTTACTCTTTCAATACTCTGTTCTTTGGAAGCAAGTAATTAAGTCCAGCCTATACTCCAGAAGAGGAGAACTGAGCTCCACCTCCTAGAGGAGGTTGTATCTGCTTATATAAGTTGGAATTTTTCTGTAAGGAAGATATGTCCCTTCTCCCTCATTTATTTACTTACTCAATCATTTATTTTTATCAGTATGGATTCATGGGTGTTTATTTTATTGTTTGGCTGCTTTTTTGCTCAAACTGGTCTAGAGTGACCAGTGGGAGATCTTGGCTCTTGCGTCTTTTTTTTTTTTTTTAAGCACTTCTTTACTTTCAGGCACTATTTGATGCTGTAGGCTCATCTTGTATTTTCCCTGTCCCGACCCAATTTCAGGCCATTTGTCCAAGGAGGTCAAAAGGTAGTTTTAATTTTTTGGGGGGTATAGTTGATTTACAATGTTGTGTTAGTTTCAGGTATACAGCAAAGTGAATCCGTTATACATATACATATTTTTAGATTCAAGGGTATTTTTAATAGGGTAGATCTTAAGCCTTTCTGATTGGTACCTAACTAAAAGATAAGAATTTTGGAGTTCACTGAGAACTTGTTTCACTTCAGTGAAACTATATCATCTTCTAAAACATACTGAAGTTCATTTGCTCTTTAGAAATGTATTTTTCATTAAAAAATTAAAAATGAAATCTTAAAAAGCACCCACTCGGGCTTCCCTCGTGGCGCAGTGGTTGAGAGTCCGCCTGTCGATGCAGGGGACACGGGTTCGTGCCCCGGTCCGGGAAGATCCCACATGCCGCGGAGCGGCTGGGCCCATGAGCCATGGCCGCTGAGCCTGCGCGTCCGGAGCCTGTGCTCCACAACAGGAGAGGCCACAACAGTGAGAGGCCTGCGTACCGCAAAAAAAAAAACCAAACAAAACACCCACTCAATTTGATATGTCAGTGGTTTATTCAGAATTGAGAGTTGCTGATTTGATATTCATGTTCATGAAATTTTGCATATTGTTTCATTTTTTAAAAATAGTTTTAATATAAAAGTAACAGAATGCTTTCATTTTTAAAAGCTGTAGAATGGTATTTTTTAAAATGTGAATGTGAAATGAAATAAGGCAAATCAAATGAAGTTATTAGAAAGAAAGGAAATCAATATTTGCTTATTTTCTTTATGCCAAGAATTATGCCCACTACATCCTTCTGCTTTGTGTTCCTGTGTCATCCTCTGATTATCTCTGTCCTTGTACCATCACCCTATAGTGTAATTGTTTACTGGTCTTTCTCCTAACTTCTTGAAGACAGCAAGTATGTTTCTCATCTGAATCTCCAGCATTTAGCACTGTACTTGGCTATAAAAGGTGCTCAGTATCAAGTATGTCCATTTCTATCCCCATTTTAAAGATGAAGAAACTGAGGTTGGGTTAATTTGTACAATGATGACTTTGCTAGTTTGTGGTAGAACAAGGGCTTGAAATTAGTATATTTTTTTCTTAAACGTATATTGCTTTTTTATTGTACCACACTGACAGATTATTGACAAGCTGAAAATTACTTCACTGCATTATTTCCAAATTGACAATCTCTGAAAACATTCATAAGAAACTGGTAACATTTGACGACTCCTGGGAGAAGAAAGGGGCTTGAGGACAGAAATGTTCTAAGATATTAGTTTTGGAACCTTTTGAATTTTGAGCCATGGGACTATTTTAGAAATTCAAAAATATAGATAAATTTTAAAAATACACAAACTTACCAGATAGAGTTTTATATTAAGTTTTAAAATATTGTAGCATTTCAGAGGTTTGTTTGTTTTTTTGTTTTGTTGGTGTCTTTAGAATGAGGGATCCTACCATTATTACTGAGCATAGGTTTTTATAGTCTTCTGACAATTCCTTTGTGTATCATATTTTTTGGAATAGGTGGGAAAGGGGAGAGGATAGAATGTTCTAAAGGGAACAAAAGATCAAAGTCCCCATCCTTAATATGAATGACATTTGACTTTTTAAAGTATGTTCCCTAAATCTTTATTTGTAGGAGCCTCTTACATTAAGTCAGTACTTGGTGATAACACCCAAGACTTTATTTGATTATCTCTAATTAGTTAGGCTGGTTCTGGCTGCATTAACAAAAACTCCACTGCAAATTGACTTAAATAGTCAGAAAATGTTGAATCTTATACACATGGAATTAAAGTTCTTTCCATCAGTTGGATTGGGTACCCTTTAGAATTAGCATTCCACATGTGAACAGATTGTAGTTAGGAGGGGAATACATGCGTGGACTGGCAAAAATGTAAGGTTTCTGAACAATTACTGGTTTAAAAGGATGGCATTACTATGGTTAGGTTAATCAGGATCCATCCCTGGTGCTACAGGCAACTGAAACAATGTTGATGCCACATGGAGGGGGAAGAGGGGTGAGTTGGAGGGGTTCCATCATACTAGATGTCCTCTACAGTTTCTTAATTGCCCTTCAAATAAAATAAGATATATGTTTGACCCCTCCACTGCTAATAATAAGTTTTGAGGAATGTAATTGTTCGTGGTGGATAATGGGTTGCATAGGGGTTTCTTTTACTATTCTTTATTCCATACAAATTCCATAATAAAAAATGGGACACAAAAAAATTAAAAGTGATGGCTGCTTACTGTAACCTTTTTCTGTGTTTGTGTGTTTTTTCAATCATCCTGCTCCCTTTTTTTTAAAATAAATTTATTTATTTTTGGCTGCATTGGGTCTTCGTTGCTGTGTGCAGGCTTTCTCTAGTTGTGGTGAACGGGGGCTACTGTTCGTTGCGGAGCGCGGGCTTCTCATTGTGGTGGCTTCTCTTATTGTGGAGCATGAGCTCTAGGCGCGTGGGCTCTAGAGTGCAGGCTCAGTAGTTGTGGCACACGGGCTTAGTTGCTCGGCAGCATGTGGGATCTTCCTGGACCAGGGCTCGAACCTGTGTCCCCTGCATTAGCAGGTGGATTCTTAACCATTGCTTCACCAGGGAAGCCCCCATCCTGCTCCCTTTCTTTCTCCTCTGCTTATATGTAGAATTAATATGTAATTCTTCCTCTCAAAGCCTAATAGGCATATTCCTTAATTAAAGTTGACACTAATATTTTAGTACTTACATGGAAAAGGAATAGCATAGAATTGAAATGAACACAGGTTCACAGGTTTTAAAGTTACAATTTGGGTTTCAAATCAAACTCCCCCTGTTATTACCTATGAGAGCATTGGCAAGCTAGTTTCTCTGAACTTCAGTTTCCTCTGAAAAATGGTGATAATAATACCTGTCTCATAGGGTTAAATGATTAGGGTAAAAAAATTAGATTTATCAATAAGTTTCTAGCACACCGCCTAGCATTTGTTGAACTCCAATTATGATTATTTTCTTCTCTGTGAGACTCAATCATCCTAGCCCAATTTGATAGATATGTTAGCATTATTGTAGTTAAATTATAAGTGTGGATTGTGAAGTTATTAGAGCCCATTCCTGAATGACTTTTCCCATTTAGCTTCTCCCTGCATTGGGGACATTAGCCGAATCTCTGCATTGTGCAATCATCAGAGCTAGTTCCTTGCGGTCAATGGGCAGTATTAAATTTCAGCTGTGGGGAATTAGTTTTTCTGACCCAAGTCTGTTAAATTGTTTCAAAAGAAAACTAGTCCTTTATCCAATGTACAGTTCAAATACAACTCTTATTCTTTAGTTGTAAAAATGTAATAGTATTTGTTGGTTATGCTGTCAGATCTTTCAAGTATAATGAACATTTATTCATACCTGAAAGACAGAAATATATCTATTTCTAAGGATACTGCTCATTTCTGACTTCCTACAAAGTAATATGCCAAAGACTTAGTATAGTGCCTTTTGTAATCAGTAGTTTCTAAATAGGTATAAAATGTGTGTTTTCGTTTAATGCATTTTTTCATCTTGTTTAAATGAGAAAGAAAGCTACTTCCTCTTCCATCATGGAATGACTTAAGCTACCTAGGCTGTCCTTCAGATTTCATATTCAAACTTGGCCAATTCAGGAATAAGAGCAACACCTAGTTGCGGCTAGATGTATTTAGGATGTACTTTATATATAGAAATAACATTTTATTGGGTTTATTTTAATAGGAAGTAAAATGAAAGAATATTTTGATTGATAAAGATAACTTAAATTTTACTAAGGCAAAAGCCACAAAAGAAATACTTATGTTTAGGGATTTTGTTATCAAGTAACTAACTCTTTATTACCTAAGGACATTTCTTCAGATTAGAGATTAGTCAGCATTTCCCTTCTAATGTGTTTCAAGGTGGCAGTTCACCAAGAAGTTAATATTTTCACCCCCTTGAAGCTTAGCCTAAGGTGTTTGTTTTAGGGTGTCTTTCTAAACATCTTCCAGCTACTGCATTATATTCAGACATGAGAATTCTGTATCCCAGTAAAGACCACAACAGCAGTGGTGGTGGCTCAATGCCAGGACACTGCTGGGGGTCTGCTATTTCCTGATCTGTACCAGGTGGGTCAAGATGAGATATTAGTAATTTTTTCAGAACAGTTAGGCCAATATTTAAATTGGGTTATGGTTGCTTGCTACATCTACTAACTCAAGGACAAGGAATTTTTTTTAATGAAAACTCTTTAGCCAAGTGAACCAACATAGCTTTAGACTCTACTAAACTTCCTTTACCTGGACCTCTTCTTGTCTCATGTCAGTGTTGGGAAAGTACGAACTGTAATGTGATCCAACAGGTAGTGGCGGTAACTCCATCCATTACTTTCTCTTTTCTCAGCTGTTCTCTTTTGGCTTATCTTCATTTCTCTTCTTTTCTCCTCCCTACTCTTTGCTTTAGTACTCTTTTCCGTCCCTCTCTTTTTGTCCCCTCTTTCATTTGTGTGTGTGTGTGTATTAATATAAGAAAGGCTCACTCTACATCCTCAGCTCTTACTAGCCTGTTGAGATCTAGAATGCTAAGCTTCCTTTTATGCATCTAACAGAAATAAATAGAGAAAAGATTAAAATTATGGATAATCTTATTTGTTTTCTTTATATGTTTTTGTTAGGTTGAACTATATGAAGTTGTCAATATTGTTTTGATCTACAGAAATAGATTGAACCTTATAGTTCAATATACTCTTAGTAGCCTTCAGCAGAAGTGAGATTTAGAAATGGATTGGAAGGGAGATCAGCTCGGTGCTTTGTGACCACCGAGAGGGGGGGCGATAGGGAGGGTGGGAGGGAGACGCAAGAGGGAGGAGATATGGGGATATATGTATATGTATAGCTGATTCACTTTGTTATAAAGCAGAAACTAACACACCATTGTAAAGCAGTTATACTCCAATAAAGGTGTTAAAAATGAAAAAGAAAAAGAAAAAAGAAATGGATTGGAAGAGAGCCCTGAGTAAGAGAGTTGGATGTTCCCCAGAGGTTCTGGCTTAGAGAACTGGGTGGGTCAGAGTGTTGTCATGGTGCCAATACCATTGACCAACATGGAGAACATTGAGAAGCATATTCTGATTTTGTTTTTAAGGAGAAGGTTGGTGGGGGCATAAATAATCAGTTTTACTTTGAGGTGTAGTGGGACATGTTCGAGGAGAAATGGCTAGTAGACACTTGGAAATATGGACTTGTAAATAGATGAGCCCATTGGCACTTAGGTGGCACTTGAAAACATGAATGTCAATGAGGTTGTCTTGTGAGAATGTCAAGTGATAAGAAAAGAGAGCCTATGGCTTATCTTGAGGACTGGGAAGTGGGTCATACAAAGAAAACACAGAGAAGGGCATACATAGAAGTAAAAGGGTTTATTCATCATTTTAGAATGATCCATTAGTATATTAAATTAAAATTAACTATGTAGCCTTGGAAGTTATATTTCAAATATGATTCACTTGCATATTAATGTGTTAAAGCATAAGCCAGAGGTTTTCATCTTTTCCCTAAGAGATTAAACTATTTTACTCTTTGTATCTATGGACAAATGAATATGAACTCTACAGCATGAGAGTGTTGTAGGAGCTACCTACCTTCTAACATCTATCTTTTTTTTGAAGTACTATGCTGCATTTAAACAGTGTGTCAGGTGGACAACCATTGAGATTGTTACCATTACTACTGTCTTAAAAGTGTTTGTTGTAGCGTTCCATCTGGGCCCACTCTGCCTGCCTCATCAATCCCCAGATCCTTGCAGGGGACTGTTCCAGTGTGAAACAGACTCTCCAGGCAGCACTGTGGAGGAAAGGAGTACTGCACTACTATCCTGCTTGGGGGTAGCAGTGCATAGTCAGAGTCCTATAACTTACTATTAGCTTAAAAGTCACATTAAACTTTCTTATTGTTTAAAATCTGATATTTAATATGCAGAGATCAATATGAAGCAGCAGCAAAGAATTGTTTCTTTTGTAATCTCATTAATACTTTGACTAGTATTTCAAGAATGGGCAGTTGTTTCTATCTGGAATTAAAAAGGATTTTTCCTTGAAGTGTATAGGCAGTACACTCTTAAGTGAACACACATTTTAGGATGTATTTGAAGAGCTTGTAGTAAAAAAAAATTAAGTTAAATAAGTTTTTTTTCACAAATACAAATTCTTTTTCTATATTTCCTTTTTGTACTTTATTTAAAGTACTGCTAAAGAATGCCAGGTTTCCCTGGTGGCACAGTGGTTGAGAGTCCGCCTGCCGATGCAGGGGACGCAGGTTTGTGCCCCGGTCCGGGAAGATCCCACATGCCGCGGAGCGGCTGGGCCCGTGAGCCATGGCCGCTGAGCCTGCGCGTCCGGAGCCTGTGCTCCGCAACGGGAGAGGCCACAACAGTGAGAGGCCCAAGTACAGCAAATAAAAAAGCCATTATTTTACTAATTTCCATAAGCACAGCTCCCCCTGCAAACACACAGACACATGCAATATCATTTTAGATTTATTCTGTTTCTCCTGGAAGAACTCTTCAGCTCTTAATGCATGAAAGTTGAATCAATTATTCAGTCATTTATTCAACAATCATATTGATAACAAAAAAGCAAGAAAGAGTCAGGTAATAAGTTCACCTCACCAGTAAAATCAGGTTTTTAAAAAATATTGAGTGAAAAGAGCAAATTGCAACAAAGATACATATAATTGTGATGCCACTTAAAAAATTTCTTAACCATAGGAGTTGTGTCTATAAGGTTTCATTTCTTTAAATAAAAAACTGAGGCAAATGTGGCAAAATGTTAAATCTGGGTAATATGTACAGTACTTGGGTGTCTGTTTCCTTTTTTCTACACTTCTTTGTATATTTGAAATATTTCATAATTAAGCATTTTTAATTTTTTTATTAATAAAATGGGCAGTATGATAGGGGGGTGACAGGCTACTTTAGATTGGTTGATCAGGGAAGCTCTCTCTGGGGAGATAACATATTGAGACCTGAATAACAGGAAGGAGTTACACAAAAAAGGTACAGAAAGTATTCCAGGCAGAGAAGCAGCTATTGCTACAGTCCTGAGACAGAAGCAAGCATGACATGTTGAAGGAGAGAAGGCCATTTTAGCCTATCTGGTTGTAAAACCAACAGTTATGCTGTAGAGGTAAATGGTCATTTAGTCTCAGAATACTTGAAGCATGCTCACCATTTTCAGACTTATTCTTGTACAGAGTTGTTCCATTTAGGGCTTACATACTAATTGTGATATTGACATATCAAAAGCACACAGAAGCTGGCTGCCTGAGGAGTTTCTCAGTGGTCAAGTTGGGGACAGTTTGAGCACCAAGAAGAATTTAAGTAAGTAATCAAACTTGTTATTGTGAGTCTCTATGATGTGATGCAATAGGAAGTACCCAGGGCTTCCCTGGTGGCGCAGTGGTTAAGAATCTGCCTGCCAGTGCAGAGGCCATGGGTTCAATCCCTGGCCCAGGAAGATCCCACATGCTGCGGAGCAACTAAGCCCATGCACCACAATTTGAGCCTGCGCTCTAGAACCCATGAGCCACAACTACTGAGCTCACGTGCCACAACTACTGAAGCCCGCGTGCAACAACTACTGAGCCTGTGTGCTGCAACTACTGAAGCCCACGTGCCTAGAGCCTGTGCACTGCAACAAGAGAACCCACCGCAATGAGAAGCCTGCGCACCGCAACGAAGAGTAGCCCCTGCTTGCTGCAACTAGAGAAAGCCCGCACACAGCAACGAAGATGCAATGCAGCCAAAAAAAAAAGTACCCAGCATCACCTAAATTTTATCCCTGATAACAATATTAAACTGGAATCTAATCATGAGGAGGAAGCAATTAGAAAAATTCAGAATATGGGACATATTATCAGACAACTGGCCTGGACTTTAAAAAAAATTCAGTGTTAAGAAAACAAAAGATTAGGGAGGTGCTCTGTGTTAAAGTATTTAGAAATGAAGTGATATTTTGTCTGCAGTTAACTTTCAAATAGTTCATCAAAAAATGTGTGTGTGTGTGCTTATAGAGATAGAAGAAAGCAAGTTGTTGAACCTCGGAGGTGAAAGGCTATGTGTGTGTGTGTTCGTTGTACTATTCTTTCAACTTTTTAAGTTTTTAAATAGTCAAAATTTAAACTTGGGGAGGATGCTTATTCTTTTTTTGAAGCCCAATGCAACTTTTAAATATTTTTTGCCTTTTGGTTTAATTGTTTTGTTTGGAGCCACTCTGATAGATCCAAATTCTTCCCCATGTGGTGTTAGTGGTATTGATAATGGTAATACTGGTCATTTTTACGTAACATTTGTTGAATGTGTATCATGATATGCCAGACACGTTATTTCAGTTAATCCTTCTAACAACTCTTGAATTAGTGTTCATTTCTCCTTGTAAAGATGAAAATACAGACAGTTAAAAAGCTATCACTAAAGCAACAGAAAGAAAAGCATTTCATCTTAAGAATGAAAATGTGAATTTGTGAGGCAGGCTAGAATATTCATTGGTGAAAGCAAGATAGAAAAGTTTGTGATAAAGTCACTAGGCATGCATATTTTTCTGGCCTTGAACTTGTTCTGTATACAACCTACCATTGAGAGGCAATCTAGCGTGGTGGTTAAGAGCAGAGTCCCTGAAGCCAGAATGCCTAAGTTCAAATTGCATCTCCAACATTTACAAGCTGCTACTGCCTGAGAAGCACATCTCCAGAATTCCTACTGGGTACCTCTATTAGTTTTTTATTGCTGCTGTAACAAATTGCTGCAAACTTGGTGGCTCAAAACAACATAAATTTATTATAACTCTGGAGGTCAGAAGTCCAAAATGGGTCTCAATGGGCTAAAATCAGGGTGTTAGCTGGGCTGCACTTTCACATGGAAGCTCTAAAGGAGGCTGTTTCCTTGCCTTTTCAGCTTTCTAGAGGCCACCCAATTATTGGCCTCCTTTACCCAAACCAGCAGTGTGTCTCTCTGAACCTTTCTTCCATAGTAACATCTCCCTCTGACTCTCATATTCTGCCTGCTTCTTCTACCAGTACTTTTAAGGGCACTGGTGATTACTTTGGGCCCACCCAGATAATCTAGAATACTCTCCCTATTTTAAGGTCAACTGATTAGCAACCTTAATTCCATTTACAACCTCAATTCCTCTTTGCCATGTGACCTAACATATTCATAGGTTCCTGGGATTAAGGCATGAACATTTTTTTTTTTTATGAATTTATTTACTTCTGGCTGTGTTGGGTCTTCGTTGCTGCACGCGGGCTTTCTCTGGTTGCGGCGAGCGGGGGCTACTCTTCGTTGCGGTGCTTCTCATTGCGGTGTCTTCTCTTGTTGTGGAGCACGGGCTCTAGGTGCATGGGCTTCAGTAGTTGCGGCACGCGGGCTCAGTAATTGTGGCTCACAGGCTCTAGAGCGCAGGCTCAGTAATTGTGGTGCATGGGCTTAGTTGCTCCACGGCACGTGGGATCTTCCCAGACCAGGGATCGAACCTGTATCCCCTGCATTGGCAGGCGGATTCTCAACCACTGCGCCACCAGGGAAGCCCCATGGCATGAACATCTTTGAGGGACCATTCTTCTGCTAACACATCTATGTTTAGATTCTATAGTTGTAAGGCAGCTGGGGCCAGGTGAAGATGATCTCAAAGTGGAGATCCTGGCTAATGCGGAGGACTGTGCGTAGGACCAATTATTAGGTTTGAGCTGAAAGGAATTACTAAGCAAGGTATGTACATGTTTTAAAATTCTCTTACTGTCAGTAGATTCAGTATATACAAAGTGATTGAATTAGAAGTAGGCAACTGAGTTTTAGTTACATCATGGTAGGGAAATGATTAAACTGTTAGATTTTAGTTCTGTTGTTTTGTGGCAGCTCCCAGAGGGAAACGTTCTTGATTTAATCACAATGTAGAGACGCTTTGGGTTTAATTTTAATTTTTGTTTTTATTACAGATTTTTACTACCCTTGGATGCACTCCTGATATGGAGAAGATTGAGGAACAATTTGCTAATTTGAACATTGTTAAACGTTCCTCAGAAACTAAAGAGCCTACTTATCTGCTTGGCATAGACACATCAAAGACTGTACAAGCAGAAAAAGGAAGCTTGGTTGCTGTTTTATGTTCTAATGGATCAATCAGAATATATGACAAAGAAAGATTAAATGTACTGCGAGAATTTAGAGGATATCCTGGACTTAATGGAGTCAAGTTTGCAAATTCCTGTGACAGCGTGTATTCCTCATGCACTGATGGCACTGTAAAATGTTGGGATGCTCGATTAGCCAGTGAAAAACCTGTCCAGCTGTTCAAGGGTTACCCTTCCAATAGTTTTATCAGTTTTGATATCAGCTGTAATGATCATGTCATTTGTGCTGGTACAGAAAAAGTTGATGATGATGCATTGTTGGTATTTTGGGATGCAAGAATTAATTCTCAGGATTTGTCTACTACTAAAGACCCACTTGGTGCATATTCAGAGACACATAGTGATGATATCACTCAAGTATGTTTCCATCCCAGCAATCCCAACATGGTAGTCTCAGGTTCAACTGACGGCCTGGTAAATGTATTTGATATTACTGTTGATAATGAAGAAGATGCACTGGTTACAACCTGTAACTCAGTTTCATCAGTAAGCTATATTGGTTGGTCTGGGAAGGATTATAAACAGATTTACTGCATGACACATGATGAAGGATTTTGCTGGTGGGATCTTAATCATCTGGAGACCAATGAACCAATTACATGTTTGAACATCCCGGATGTCAGAGAAGTAATTAATGTGAAAGAAGGGATTTTGGACTATTTGATTGGCGGCCTATATCATGAAAAGACAGACAAATTGTTTGTAGTTGGAGGAACAAACACAGGAATTATTCACATAATGAGCTGTACTACATCAGGATTGGTGCATGTGACCAGGCTTCAGGGAGGGCATGCTGCTACAGTCCGTTCTTTCTGTTGGAATATGCAGGATGATTCTTTGCTAACTGGAGGAGAAGATGCACAGTTGTTACTTTGGAAACCTGGAGCAGTAGAGAAGACGCTTACAAAGAAAGACAGCATGAAAATAGCATCCTCTGTGTACCAGCGAGTTCGAGTTCATAGTAATGATTCTTATAAGAAAAGGAAAAAGCAGTGATGTTACATTGGGAGTTTACTTGACAGGTTTTATAGTTGCAAATAATTATTTCTGTGTACTACCTGTTGTAGACGTGTTTAAAGCTCATATGTAAATAAAAACAAGCCAGTTAGCAAACAGTCCTGAAAAAATGTTGAGAATGGTTTAATTCGGGTCTTTGTGTATTCCAAAATTATTTTTTTTTAAGTCGCCATTTGAGTATGTAATCAGTGAGTTGAAAGTAAAATTACATTCCTCATTTTAAAAACCCATCTGTTGAATTAGTAAATGTTGAGTTTGAAGAAATAGCTTTGATAAAGGCTTTTTAGAAGTAGATGGCTGGTGTGACTTTATAAAACAGGTGGTTTGGGCTGTGTTTTTGAAGCTCAATTTTTTACATTTTAAATCATCTTCATTATTTATAAAACCAAATCAGACTGTTTCTTCATTCGAGAAGCTCCTACTTGCTTAATACATATAGATTACATTGGCATATTTAAATATAAATATTCTAATGAATTTAAATAGAATTAAACCTTTTCAGAAATAGTGATTTGCATTTATTTGAGAAAAGTATATTTAGTAAATATTTGCGTCCACACTTTAATATTGTTGGTTAAACAGTAAACAGGTGTTTCACTGATGAAAAGGAAATTACCTTGCAGAATGCTTTTTGAGACTCAAAGTGAATATACAAAAACAAAAGTATTTATAATAGTAGAATGACTTTTTATTTCAAAATATTAGAATATTTTGTGATAAAATTTTCTTCTATAGTGTTTCATCCATCCATAATTTTAAACTTGAATTTTTGTTTACTGCTAATTTTTCCATCCTTCCTTTTAAATATTTCTCTAAAGAAGCTTAATTAAAAAGTTGATCCCTCTAAAGGTTTGGTATCTTATCTCTGAGACTGTAGCACTGGGGGAAATTTTTATTTTTCTATAGAACATTTGTGACTTATATTTAGATATGATTTAGCTTAACTCAAATGAGACTGAACAACAGGTAAGTTGTTGTTATATTAAATATATTAAAAATACATGTTTCTTATTTGGAGAGATTCAGCTATTCTTGGTATTGTCCAAACCATAAACCTGAGGGTAATATAGTACTTTTCCTTTTTCCCTTAACCAGTCAATCGCCAAGTCCTGTGCCATTCCACCTCCTAAAATCTGTCAGCCTGTTCTTTTGACTTTACCCCCCCACCCCCGGCACTACTGCCTTAGATAAGACTTTCATCATTTCTCTCCTAGATTACAGACTCTAATCTGCTCCAGTTCATTCTCCCTACTACTTCTAGACTGAACATCGAAAACACAGATTTGATAATGCCTCATGCTGCTTAAAATATTTGATACATTTTGATCTTTTGATAGAGGACTGTTTAAAATGAAAAACCATGTTTTCAAGATATTTAGGATATGAGACAATGCTGACTATGTTGTAAGTGGGAAAAGTTGGTAAAAAAGACTTTCAGAGACACTGCCTTTATGCAATAACAGGAAATGCAACAGGAGTTATAAAACAGCAGAGCTCTTAAAAATATTTAAAATTCAGAAGTAATTATTAGAGCTGTAAGATGCAAGTGAGGAAATACCTCTGAAAGAGACAAAGTGAGAGAAAAGATAAAGGCCGCAGGAGGGGTCTAATATCAGACTGATGGTGTTAGAAAGTGAAAAAAAAAAAAACTTTTTAAGGGGTAGGAAGGGATTATTAAAATGAAATAACATAAGAGCCTATCCCAGAACTTCATTCTTTAGGTTGAAAGGCCCAACAAGGGTGTCAAGTGTAATGAATGAAAAAGACCCACACCAAGGCATAGCACTGTGAAGTTTTAGAACTCTAGGAATAAAGAGAAAAATCTTAAAAGTTTTCAAAGAGAGGGTGAAAAACAATCACTTAGGAACAAGAATAACATCTGCATTAGACTCAGCAAATCTGGATGACAAAAAATGGTAGATCAATGCCTTCAAAGTTCTGAGGACATATTCCTGCTATCTGAAATTATGCTCTCCAAATTCATGAAGATTACAGTAGATTCAAACTATTCAATCTAAACTCGGATTACAGTAATTTTTTTGACACATCCCTTGCTAACTGAACACTTCCTTCTTGCTCTCTGAAACTCAGCAACCAAATTTATTTAGCTAACGGTATTCGTTGCTAACCAAACTCAATGGCTGAACCTAGGAAATAAAAGAGATTTGGATTTCAGGAGATACTTGCTTTTCCATCCTATGATTCTGTGACCAAACTACCCTCATGTTCTATACTTCAAGTTTAAAACATGAAGAGAAGTTTAAAACATTTAAGACATACAACATTTTAAACTTTAGTTTCTATGCAGCATTTCTCCAAAGAAGATATACAGATTGCCAACAAACACATGAAAGAATGCTCAACATCATTAATCATTAGAGAAATGCAAATCAAAACTACAATGAGGTATCACCTCACACCAGTCAGAATGGCCATCGTCAAAAAATCTACAAACAATAAATACTGGAGAGGGTGTGGAGAAGAGGGAATCCTCTTGCACTGTTGGTGGGAATGTAAATTGGTACAGCCACTATGGAGAACAGTATGGAGGTTCCTTAAAAAACTAAAAATAGAACAACCATATGACCCAGCAATCCCACTACTGGGCATATACCCTGAGAAATCCATAATTCGAAAAGAGTCATGTACCACAATGTTCAATGCAGCTCTTTACAATAGCCAGGACATGGAAGCAACCTAAGTGTCCATCGACAGATGAATGGATAAAGAAGATGTGGCACATATATACAATGGAATATTACTCAGCCATAAGAAGAAACGAAATTGAGTTATTTGTAGTGAGGTGGATGGACCTAGAGTCTGTCCTACAGAGTGAAGTAAGTCAGAAAGAGAAAAACAAATACCATATGCTGACACATAAATATGGAATCTTAAAAAAAAATTGGGAATAAAGACGCAGACCTAGAGAATGGACTTGAGGACATGGGGAGGGGGAAGGGTAAGCTGGGACAAAGTGAGAGAGTGGCATGTAGATATATACACTACCAAATGTAAAATAGATAGCTAGTGGGAAGCAGCCGCATAGCACAGGGAGATCAGCTCTGTGCTTTGTGACCACCTAGAGGGGTGGGATAGGGAGGGTGGGAGAGAGTTGCAAGGGAGAGGAGATATGGGGATATATGTATATGTATAGCTGATTCACTTTGTTATAAAGCAGAAACACACCATTATAAAGCAATTATAATCCAATAAAGATGTTAAAAGAAGTAGAAAAAACCAAAACTTAAATATGAACACTTGCAAAATAAATAAATTGTTAATTATGGCCAAAAAAAGGCTCATCTAGGAAAAAATAAATAAAAGTCTACTATAAAAATAAATAAAAATAAATAAAAGTCCACAAAAAATAAGGGAGTAAATCAAGGGAGGCAGCAGATACCAGAAATCAGTGCCCCAACCCAGTATAGTGGCAGGATAACATTTGCAGCAGGCCCACAATATTCAGTCCAGATTGGAGGAGGATGAGCTATGGGGAGGGAGATGTCCAGGGAGAAAAATGAACTGACAGGTTACCCAATGCATTTGACCATGGGGAAAATGGTATAAGCGGATTAAACTCACCAATTACAGGAGATCCTATATTGAAAAATTTTAAGTGAAAACCTTTAAAAAATAGAAGTTTTTAAAAGATTAAAAAATAAAAGCAATAAATAAGATTCACTTAAAGGCATAAGTTAAAACATAAAAGGATGAGGAAAGGTAGATCAACCCACAGAATGGAAGAAAATATTTGCAAATAATAGATAAGAACTTGTATCAACTTATTTTAAAAAATCAAAAAAACTTGCCACTCGGTAATAAGACCACCCAGTGACTTCCCTGGCGGTCCAGTGGTTGGGACTCCATGCTTCCACTGCGGGGTGTGCAAGTTCAGTCCCTGGTCAGGGAACTAAGATCCCACATGTGGCGCCGCCAGAAAAAAAAAAGAAAAAGAAAAACAAATCTATTAAAAATATAATAAGACACCAACTTTTTGACTGGTCAAAGGATCTGAATAGACATCTCTCCAAAGAAGATATACAAATGATCAGTAAACACAAAAAAAGATGTTTAACGTCATTAGTCATTAGAGAAGTGCAAATTGAAACCACAGTGAGATACCATTTCACACCCACTAGGGTGGGTATAATAAAAAAATATTGGTGAGGGTGTAGAGAAATAGAAAGCTTCATATACTGCTGTTAGGAATGCAAAATGGTATAGTTGCAGTCTGGCAATTCCTCAAACGATTAAACAGAGTTGCTATTTGATACAGCAGTTCCACTCCTAAGGCATATGCTGAAGAGTGTTGAAAACAGTCCACACAGAAACTTGTACATGAATGTTCATAACAGTATTCATAATAACCGAAAGGTGGAAATCCAAATGTCCCATCAACTGATGAATGGGTAAAAGTATATACGTACAATGGAATATTATTCATCCATAAAAAGGCATGAAATACTAATACAAGCTGCAGCTTAGATGAATCTTGAAAACATGCTAATTAAAACTAGCCACAAAAGACCACATGTTGTATGAGTCCATCTACATCAAATGTTCAGAATAGTCAAATCTATAAAGAGAACATATATATATATATATAGTGGTTGCCTAGGGCTGGGAGGTGCGGGGGGGGAATGAGAGGGTGTGAATGATAGCTAAAGGGTATAGGATTTCTTTTGGGGGGGTGATGAAAATATTCCAAAATTGATTGTGGTTATGGTTGCACAACTCTGAGCATATTAAAAACCATTGAATAGTACACTTTAAATAGATGAATTGTATGGTATGTGAACCATATCTGAATAAAGCTCTTGCCAAAAAAAGTATATGCCAGACAAATATGAACCCAAAAGCCCAGATTGCAATCTTAACTATTGACAAAATAGAATTTAAGGCTAATGTTGATTTCAAAACCAGATGAAAATGAACAAAAAAGGCCCATTTTGTTTATGAATATATATTCACAGTTAAAAATACTAGCTACCAAATCCAATGGTGTATTTTAAAATACGTGACCAAATAGGATTTATCTCAGGAATACCAGGATGACTCCACATCAGAAAATCTATCAGAATAATGGACAAAAAAGGGAAAAAAAAGTGTGATTATCTTAATTGATATAGAAAAGCATATGGTAAGGTTTCACACCTATTTATGAAAAATACAGCATCAAGCCAGCAATGGAATAATTTTTTAACTTGGTTAAGGTTTATATATAAAAAATCTAAACTAAATGTTATTCTTAGTGGAGAAATGTTATTAGATTAAATGCATTTCCTTCAAGACCAAGGCAGTGGATAAGCCTATAATAGTATGGATTCTGTCTAATATCATAAAGAAAGATTTTTAAAAAACTATAATATATAAGGATTGTAAGAGAAGAGGGGAAAAAAACCTCTCCTTTGCAAAAGATAAATACCTGAAAAAATCCAACAATCAACAAATTATTTGAACTATAAAGAGGTTCAGCAAAGTTGCCAGAAGAAAGTCAGCCTATAAAAATCCAAACATCATTTCACAATAGCAAAAGTTAAAAACTATCAAGGAATTAACCAAGAATATAAGAGATCCATTTGCAGAAAACTCTAAAATTCCAATAAAGACATAGGAAATGATCTGAGAAACATTCCATGCTTCCAGTGAGATGACAATATTAAAAAAGTGAACATTCTAAATTTAATCTTTAATCCCAACCAAATTCTAGTTGAATTTTTTGAGGAATCCAAACTTACTTTAAAATTTGTATGGAAGAATGAGGTCCACAAATAACTAAGTAAACTTTAGAAAGGGGCATTTTCTCTATCAGATATTAAGATATTCCACAAACTCATAGCAGTAAGAACTGATATGGCCATAGAACAATGCAAACGAATAGAGCTCAGAGACAGCATGGATATATGGCAACTTAATATTTGTAAAGGTGACATAATAGAAAAGGAGAGTTTTTTATTAAGTGGTTTTGAGCATACTAGCTCACTATACAGAGAAAAATAAAACTAGATTCCTTAAATGATAGAATTAAATGATAAAAGGTTATAACTATAAATTTACAAGGAAGCATGGGAGAATATCTCTAACCTAGAGGGTGGCAACTGGCTTCTTAAACTTAAAAAGTATGAAGTATAGGGCTTCCCTGGTGGCGTAGTTGTTGAGAATCCGCCTGCCGATGCAGGGGACACGGGTTCGGGCCCCCGTCCGGGAGGATCCCACATGCCGCGGAGCGGCTGGGCCTGTGAGCCCTGGCCGCTGAGCCTGCGCGTCTGGAGCCTGTGCTCCACAACGGGAGAGGCCACAACAGTGAGAGGCCCGCGTACCGCAAAAAAAAAAAGTATGAAGTATAAGACAAAAACGAAAGGAATTTGATTATATCAAAATTAAGCATTTCTGGTCACAGAACATCTATAGATAAATGACAGAATGGGAGAAAAGATACTTGAAATCAATGAGTGATTAAATGTAGACTACAGAAGGAATTCTGAAAGTCAATAAGGGAAAACCAATGGAAATATGAGCAATGAATATGAAAAGGCAATTTCAGAAGAAACCAAAGAAATCATCAAACTCTTTAGTAATTAGAAAATGAAAATAAAATAATCACCTTGTATCTTTTAGAATTACAAAAGTTAGGAAATTAAATGATACCAAGATATTGGAGACATGTGGGCATATAGGAACCCTCATGCACTGCTGATGGGAGTGTAGACACACAGATACAACTATTCTGGAGAGCAAAAACGTGTTCATCTACCCTCTGACCTAGGAATAACACTGCTTGGTGTGATATTCCAAAGATATTTCCATACAGGTCCATTGTCGGTCATTATTTGTGATGTCATGGAGTTGGAGACAACCTGGATATCCATCCCTGGGAGACAGGTAAAAATGTGGTGGATGTACACAGTGAAGTACTCTGCAATACGTACAAACCACAGACTAGATGTACTTTAGCCATATGGCTTGATCATAAAAATATAGTACCAAATGAAAATAGTAAGAAATTGAATACATGTGTGGGGAAAACCATTTATATACGTTTAAAATATACAAAAAGCAATTCACATTTTGCAAGAATATATAGACAATTATACATGTTAATCACGTTAGGGTGGTTGCCTGGTATGGGGAGAGAAGGGAATGGAAGTGGGTTTAGAAATAAAAGAGGAAGGGAGAATGAGAAAGGAAGGAGAGAGAGATAAGACAATAATTTTAATAGGAAAGAAAAGAAAATCTCTTTGAAGGGATAGTACAACCCCACTGGAGAGTTTGAGAACTAATCATAGGCATATGGAAAACCATGCAAATGAAGAGGCGGGGGATAATTTTTAACTCCAAGGGGGGAAAAATTGTATGAGAAAAGAAATGGAATTGTAGTATACTGCTTGACCCCGTGGCGAATAATATTTATGTAGTCATAGTGTAAGGACAATATTGATTTAATCAAAAGTTGTAAAACTATATTGAGAGCAAGGAAGGAAAGTGAAAGGGGTGTGCAAATGCTTAGCTTTCCTTTTCCATAGTAAAAAGTCAGCATTCTTTCTATGGATAAGTCAAGAAAATAGCCATATAAGCATATTTTTTAGAAGTATGTAAGTAAATCACCTGCCAAAACAGAAGAGTTGAAAGTGGTTCCCTCTGGAGAAGAAAGGCAGAAAAGAAAGGATAGGAGACTGCTGTTTTTGTTGTTCTTTGATTTTTGTTATATGCATACCTTCTGGTAGAATATCAGGATACTTTTGGCTGCAAATAACAGCTCAATTCAAATTAACCAAAAAAGGAACATATTACTTTGCATAAGTTCAGAAGTGAAGCATTCCCAGGGCTGGTTGTTAGCAAGAATGCAAATTCTTTCCATTTTTCTGCTCTGCCAGTTTTCATCTTGTCAGGTTCAAGTTCACAAGATGACTACAATCAGCCAATGAGCACATCCATACTCAACAAAGGTTTTTTAAATATATAAATTTATTTATTTATTTTTGGCTGCGTTGGATCTTCGTTGCTGCGCGTGGGCTTTCTCTAGTTGCGGTGAGCGGGGGCTACTCTTTGTTGCAGTATGCGGGCTTCTCATTGCAGTGGCTTCTCTTGTAGCTGAGCACGGGCTCTAGAGGTGCAGGCTTCAATAGTTGTGGCTCATGGGCTCTAGAGCGCAGGTTCAGTAGTTGTGGCTCATGGGCTTAGTTGCTCCACGGCATGTGGGATCTTCCGGGACCAGGGCTCGAACCCGTGTCCTCTGCATTGGCAGGTGGATTCTTAACCAGTGTGCCACCAGGGAGGTCCCCTCAACAATGTTTAATGGAGATATTTGCTTGTGATTCTTTTTATTAACGATTACACACACTTTCTGAGAAGGTGTGCAGCAAGTGTCATTGGTGGAAATTTCATTATGTGCCCAAGCCAAAAATAGTCACTAGCCAGAGAAATACAATCACCACCAACTGGCCCAATCATGATTCACTGCCTATGGTTTTGGAGATAACATATGTGAAGCACATGGGTTCAGAGAAGGGTATGGAAAAGTAGGTTGGGGTTGATGAACAGTTCTTCTACAGGTACTAACTACTTCAGTTATGTGTATGTGTTACTTCAAAATACTTTTCACTTTATCTTTGAATCAAATAAATAAATGTAAGATATTTGTGAGGGGGAAAAATGGTTCTGAAGAACCTAGGGGCAGGACAGGAATAAAGACACAGATGTAGAGAATGGACTTGAGGACACGGGGAGGAGGAAGGGTAAGCTGGGACGACGTGAGAGAGTGGCAAGGACATATATACACTACCAAATGTAAAATAGATAGCTAGTGGGAAGCAGCCGCATAGCACGGGGAGATCAGCTCCGTGCTTTGTGACCACCTAGAGGGGTGGGATAGGGATGGTGGGAGGGAGACGCAAGAGGGAGGAGATATGGGGATATATGTATATGTATACCTGATTCACTTTATTATAAAGCAGAAAGTAACACACCATTGTAAAGCAATTATACTCCAGTAAAGATATTAAAAAAAATTTGTGAGATGATTAACTTGCACTGTTGTAGTGATCAACATGCATTAAATGCAAACTATTATATCTATATATCTATTATATCGTTATTGGACTATTGTTTAGAAGGGAGGTAGACATTTAAAAAATGGAAAGGAAAACTACTATATATAAAATAGATAAACAGGGACTTCCCTGGTGGTCCAGTGGTAAAGAATCCGCCTTGCAATGCAGGGGATGGGAGTTTGATCCCTGGTCAGGGAGCTAAGATCCTACATGACGCAGGGCAACTAAGTCTGCGTGCCACAACTACTGAGCTCCTGCGCCTCAACTAGAGCCCACATTCCGCAAACTACAGAGCCCGCGTGCTCTGGAGCCTGCACACCACAACTAGAGAAGAGAAAACCCGCACGCCACAGCTAGAGAGAAGCCTGCGCACCACAATGAAGAGCCTGCATGCTGCAAGGAAAGACCCAATGTGCTTCAACAAAGATCCTGCGTGCCACAGCTAAAAATAAAGTAAATATTTAAAAAATATTAAAGTAAAAAAATAAAATAAGGTCCAACTGTATAGCACAGGGAACTATAATCAATACTCTATAATAAACTATAATGGAAAAGAATATGAAAAAGAATATATATGTATAACTGAATCACTTTGATGTATACCAGAAATTGACACAACATTGTAAATCAACTATACTTCAAAAAAAAAAAAAGAAAAATTGAAAAATGTGCCAGATGATTTTTGTTGTCTTTTTCGCAAAGTTTATGTAATCTTCTGCCACTGCAATCAGTAATGTCATATTGAATTAATTTATTATTCAATTACTGTCTCATTAGTAAATCCATCTCTCGGATCCACAAACCAACTCTCAATTGTCTGGCTTTGAGATTACCCACACATTAGGTCTTCTGAACTTTAGTGCTGCCTGGGTTTTGTGCTTTTCACTCCCATTATCTTTTTGATCATGTGAAGTGTCAGAATTAAAATCATATGACTTTGCAGCCTTATCACCCTCCATTCTTCCCACTCTTACACCTTATGCATAAACCAAAAGAAATTACTTGAAATCCCTGAATACCCCATGAAAATAGTGCAACCACACTTTGCATCAGTTTTGTTATCTGAAAAAGAAAGATGAGTATGTGACAGAACATGCTAATTGTCTCCCATTATCTGTTCTCCCTTTCCATACTTATGGAAACCCCACATTTCAGGTGGGGATGTAATGCCCGGAATAAAGATTATATTCTCCAGAGTCTTCTGCAACTGTTTGTGGTTATAAGACTATGTGGGGTTGGGAGTTCCCTGGTAGCCTAGTAGTTAGGATTCTGGGCTTTCACTGCCATGGCCTGGGTTCAATCCCTGGTTGGGGAACTGAGATCCCACAAACCACATGGTATGGCCAAAAAAAAAAAAGACTATTTTGGGTTAATGAGATGTATGTAGAACCTCCATAAAATGACCGTTGAGTTCCCTGTGCTCCCTCCTGCCATCTGGACTGTGGATGTGATGGCTGGAGCTCTAGCCAACATCTTGGACCAGGAGGATGATGACCACAACTAGCTTCTAGAGTAGTTGGCTAAAAGGAGCCTGGGACCCTGAGGTTTTGTGGAGAAAGGAGCTATTAAACTACTGCTTAAGCCACTGTTATTTTAGGTTTCTGTTGTAAACAGTGGAACCTAACTGATAACATTGTATAAAGTTTTTAAGATTGTTCAAAACATTACGTGAACTGATATATGTCAAAGCTCTTAGAGCATTATCAGCTTTTAGAGTGAGTGCAAAGTAATATTTATAATGTTATACTATTTCCATGCTTTGGTAAGATTGTTCCCTCTGTCTAGAGGTTTATTTGGCAAACTTGTATTTGTCCTTAAGCCCCAGATTAATCATTTCCTTCTCTCTGAAACTTTTTCTGATCCCCACCTGGGGAGTTAATCCTTCCTTTGCTTTATACTGGTTCTTAATCTTGTGTATATTTTTATAGCAACTTGATATTTCAGTTTACACATTTGTCTCCCTATTAAACCACTCTTTCTCATTCAAAACAAAACAAACAAAAACAACTGGAATTCTCTCTCAATAAACATAAAAATCTAATGGCTCATGTAGATTCTGATACTGCCCCTAAACCTATTTAATAGGTTTAGATACTGATAGATACTGCCCCTAAACCTATTTAATATTTTACAATATTAATATGGCAATCCTGCAAACCCCTCCTCACTCCCCACCCCCAGACCCCCACCAAAATATCCTGATGCACCACCCTTAGAGGAGACATACCACTCCTTCCTTCTCCTGGCCGATTCAGTTGATCAGTTAGGATAAATATCTGTTGGACCGGACACCGTAGTAGATGATGCTGGAGAAAGAGACTTGGTCTCTGTCCTCACAGGGCCTGCAATGTGCTAGATGAGATAGAGTCTCTAATAATAATAATACGATGTACAGAGTGCACAAGTAGGAGGGATGGGAATATGATTCATTCTGTTTTCAGGCACAGGTTAAGAATAGATGATGCCTGGACTGTATTTTGAAAGAAAAATAGTTTACCTGATAGAGTGGAGAAAGGGGAGAAAAGAGCAACAGAAGATAAAATGGGCAGAAGGAACAACATGTGCACAGACGCAGAGGCATAAAATACGTGGTTAATTTTAGTCACGAGCATCGGACTCAGGTCTTCCTGAGTTTCTCTGCAAACACATTCACAAAACATTTCTTAGGGTGAGTTACCTCTGCACATGGCTCATTGCATCTCTTATGTCTTGATTTTTCACTGTTTTAATTCTGAGGACTGTGTTTCCCTGAGCCTGTTTCCTAGCGTCAATACCACTGGATAATAAGTGAAGTTGTTAATATTACTCTTCTGGAGAAGTGTTCCTCGGTGCCAGTTCAGGGCCTCGCCGTTGACTCATCCTGCAATTGTGCACATTCAGAAGCTCTTCCTTCTAAAGGCTTACGCTCATCTCTGACATTCAGAACATTTGCAAGATTGCTTTGTAAAAACTTCCTGGTTAGTTTTTAGCTTTCATTTCCAGTTAGCGCCAGGTTTGTTAGTTTTCTACCCTCTGTCTTTAGTCCCTAGCCTAGGGGCAATGCTGCATTCATTTAGCTTCAGTCTTCTTGTTTATTTGTTTTTTGGTTCCAGTCGCCTCCTCATTGATTAGACTGTATTTATGAAGTGGCTTCTGTTCTGAAAACGGGTGACATCCTCACGGTTGTCTGTAGGAGGCAGTAATGTGATCTGTGTGGTTAAGAGTGTGGACTCGGCTTCCCTGGTGGCGCACTGGTTGAGAGTCCGCCTGCCGATGCAGGGAACGCGGGTTCGTGCCCTGGTGCGGGAAGATCCCACATACCGCAGAGCGGTTGGGCCCGTGAGCCATGGCCGCTGAGCCTGTGCGTCCGGAGCCTGTGCTCCGCAGCGGGAGAGGCCACAACAGTGAGAGGCCCGCGAACCATAAAAAAAAAAAAAAAAAGAGTGTGGACTCAGATGTCAGATTGCCTGCGTTTAAGTCCTGGCTATGTTAATTATTGCTTCTGTGGATTTGGGGGGCAAGTTACATAACCTCTCTGTGCCTGGGCTTCCTCATCTGAAAAAAATGGAGCAAAAAAAGCAATAGCCTTTACCTTTGGGGTTGTTATAAGAATTAAATGAATTAATATGGGTGAAGCACTTAGCATAGTACTTGGGACAAGAAAAGTCCTCGATAAGTGTTAGCCGTCAACATCATCATCATCGTCATCACTGGAACCGAGTTTGTCAGGTAGCAGAAGTCAGATAAAATGAGGCCCACGACCATTAGTCACTGATCACAAAAATTTGTGCTTGCACAATGTTTTACAGTCTTCGAAGACCTTTCACATTTATTATCCCGCCTGATTCCATCACTCTATTGGCTGGTATAGCCAGTTATGCCATCTTCATTTTATGGATTCATTCAACACTACTTAGAGAGGCCTCTTATGTGCCAGGCACTGTTATGTTCTGAAAATTCAAAGATGGAAACGTATGGTTCCTGCTCTTTGGTTATCAAGAGCTATCTTTGGGAGTGGGTTTTGAGAGGCCATTTTATTTTCTACACTTTGTTTGAGTTTATATGATAAAAGTATATTAATTTTACAGTCAGAAAAGTAAAAGGTGTGGTGCAAGGGAAGAGTCTAATGGTGAGGCAGGGATGCAAATCACTGATTATAATACAGTTGTCATTGTGGAGGTACAGATAAGGATCAGTGGACATACAGGAATTCCAGGAGGAAAGTCAGAGGAAAGTGGCATTTAAGCTGGGACAGGAATTTTGAGAAGTTTGCCAAGTAAATGAAGAGAGGAAGGTATTCAAGCAGAGGAAGCTTGAACGACTATGGTGTATCTTGAGGAAACTACGGACCATTCAGTGTTGCCTGTCATGAAGTGAGGGGCAAATGATGTAAGTTAACGCGGGTTAGGTAAGCAGGAGTCAGATAATGAAGGGATGTACTAGACAGAGGTGTTCAGAATTTGCCCTATAGGTGATGGGAGCCCATAAAGAATTTTATGTTAGGGAGTGACAATGATGAGATTTGTATCATTCTGTTGGCAGTGCAGACAAGGGGAACTGATAATTCTCTGAAAGGCTAAAGTGGTCAAATCAATACCAGTATCAGAACTCAAGTCTTTTTGACCCAAGTTTAGCAGATTTTCCATTAAACCATGCTGACCCCGCTATAGAGCAGTGTATACAAGGTCCCACTATTTACTGTATTGATTTGCTAGTGTGAATTTAAACTCTTAACTAAGAGAATGGGAAAAAATTTCACAAAATCACTGAACAACTTAACCTTGTCTTTCCTCCCTTTGGAAAGACATGCCTATTAGAAGATAATTTTCTGTTGAATTCCATCTCCTCATTAAAATGGAAGAGAGCTACAATTCATTCATTCTTCAGATATGTACAGAGCACAGATTCCACTGAGCAACTTGTTCTGGTGCCTATATCCTTTATAAATTCATGTAATTTTTTAAGTCTAAATTTAATTTTCATTGATACAGTGTAATCCCATTTCTCCTTTCATAAGATTATATATTAAGTCCAAAGATGTATGGACAGCAGCCTTTAACAGGAGAGCTTGCTTTCTCATTGAGACAATAACTACCCTCAGTGTGTTTAATCCTGTCTTTGCTTCTACACCCCGTCCCCAATAGAGGGCATCAGTCAGCCTAATGCACAGCAAGCTGGCCAACAGAGAATCTTCCACTTGGGGTGACAATGCTTTTGCTTCTGATGCTCTCTACCCAGGGCTCATGCTGTCTGGCAGAAGAGAAGGGAAATACAATCCTGCACTATTAGCGCCCTTTCTTGGCTTTTCCTACCTAGAGCACTGTCCCATCAATCTGGCAGACCTTAGAATTCCAAGGGTTCTCTGAGCGCCCCAAATCCTTGTGGTTAGTATGATCCTACATTATCAGCAGAGATTTAGTCTTATCAGCAGAGATTTAGTCTGAATTCATCCTAGGGATGTTACCATTCTGGCAAAATTCATGTCGTTGAGTGTTTCTTTACCATCTGTGTTCTACTTCCTGCTTGCTGGAACAAGAAGTGCTAAACTATTCTCTCTCATCAATGACAACACCCACTTCTGGGGTTAAGTTCAATTTTCAAACTATACCCAGAAACATGGTCTTTTGTTCATGTACTTATTCATTTATCCATTTTTTTATAACATTCCGTTTTTGGTTTTTGTTTTTTTTTAAATTTTATTTATTGATTGATTGATTTTTGGCTGTGTTGGGTCTTCATTGCTGCATGCGAGCGGGGGCTACACTTCATTGTGTTGCGCGGGCTTCTTATTGTGGTGGCTTCTCTCGTTGCAGAGCATGGGCTCTAGGTGCGTGGGCTTCAGTAGTTGCAGCATGTGGGCTCAGTAGTTGTGGCTCATGGGCTCTAGAGTGTAGGCTCAGTAGTTGTGGTGCACGGGCTTAGTTGCTCCGTGGCATGTGGGATCTTCCCAGACCAGGGCTCGAACCCGTGTCCCCTGCATTGGCAGGCGGATTCTTAACCACTGCACCACCAGGGAAGTCCCATTTATCCATTTTTTTGAGTGCTTATTCTATTTCAGAGACTGGATTAGTTACTTCAGGCACAGTATTGGACAAAACAGATAGGTCCTTTCATCATGTATCATCTGATCTAGTGACCCTGATAATTGGGGGGGGTATTAAAAGTGAAGAGCGGCTTGTCAACTGAGAATGGGAGGAAATGGAAGTGTCTACAGTTGCCAACATTGTAATTGATGCATCTTAAGTAAGAAGTTTAAACATATTGTAATGGTTGTGTATTAGCATGATTGCTATTTTCAATTTAATTAGAGGGAAGGCAATATGCCGCCTCTTAACATGTTGCAGGAGAGTCCGTGAGAATGGGGCTATTTGTTTAAAAGATAACTGGTTCCTTAAAAAACTAAATATAGAATTACCATGTGATCCACTTTTGGGTATATATTCCAAAAGAATTAAAAGCAGGATTTTGAAGAGATATTTGCACCTCTGTGTTCATTGCAGCGTTACACTATTGCCAAGACACTTGTGGAAGCAGCACAAGTGTCCATGGACAGATGAATGCATAAACAAAATGTGGTATAAACACACACTGGAATATTATTTAGCCTTAAAAAAGAAGAAAATCCCATCATATGCTACAACGTGGCTGAACTTTGAGGACGTTATATTGAGTGAAATAAGCCAGTCACAAAAGGACAAATACTGTGTGATTCCTCTTATATGAGGTATCTAAACAGTCAAAAATCATGGAAACAGAAAGTAGAATGGTGGTTGCCAGGAGCTGAGGGCGGGGAGGAATGGGGAGTTGTTTGATGGCTAAAGAGTTTCAGTTTTGCAAGATGAAAAAATTCTAGACATCTATTACTGAACAAAGTGAATACAGTTAACACGATTGAACTATACACTTAAAAATAGAGGGAAAATGTTATATTATGTGGGTTTTTTGCCACAATTAAAATTTTTAAAAAATAATTTTAGGGGACTTCCCTGGCGGTCCAGTGGTTAAGACTCCATGCTTCCACTGCAGGGGGCATGGGTTCGATCCCTGGTTGGGAAACTAAGATCCTGCATGCCTTGGGGCTCGGCAAATAAATAAATAAAGATACTTTAAAAAGTTAACACAGTTATCATGGAAACAACCGTCGGTGTGATAAAATGAGTGGTGAGAGGGCTTCCCTCGTGGCGCAGTGGTTGAGAGTCCGCCTGCCGATGCAGGGGACGCGGGTTCGTGCCCCGGTCCGGGAGGATCCCACGTGCCGCGGAGTGGCTGGGCCCGTGAGCCATGGCCGCTGAACCTGCGCGTCCGGAGCCTGTGCTCCGGAGAGGCCACAACAGTGAGAGGCCACAACAGTGAGAGGCCCGCGTACCGCAAAAAAAAAAAAAAAAAAAAAAAAAAAAGAGTGGTGAGTAGGTTTCAATTAGAAGGCTGGAGTTGTAGACCTAGCACTGCCAATTCCTAGCTGTTTGACTGTGAGCTTGGAATTGCATTTAACCTCTAAGTCTCAGTGTCCTCCCTGGTAAAATGGAGATCGTGTCACTACTTCAAAGAGTTTTTCAGGGTTAAATGAGATGATGTGTGTGCAAGTTGGCAGACCCTAAAGCACTGTTTTATGGTGATGATGTGGATTTCTCTATTATCCGGCTTCCCCACTGTTGCATCTGGCCATACCCAGGCAGGGTGGCATGTTGAAGCACCATGAGAGATGTTGAGCTTCTGTCTCCCATTTGTCCTGCTGTTTTCTCCACCTCCAGACTACAGATTTTAAAAGTGGAATGCCTAACCTGGTTGCTGATCCTCTTACCAGCAACTGTTCTTACCAACTTCTCTCCAGGCAAGTTCTACTTGCCTCTCTTTTCTTATTTTAGTTAACGCAATCATAGAATTGGAGAGATTAAATACAAACACGTGAGAAAATTGAATTGCAATGCAAGATAGTGGGATAACTCCTGACTAGGACTCTTAGAGTAGCTAGGACCCCTTCCTTCTTTGAAGGAAGGAAAAGTCTTGAATAAACAAAATAAGGGAATGGAAGGAAGGGTTAGCATTTCTGGCAGGAGGGAACCTCATGAGCAAAGTTTGGAGATAAAAATAGATGACGAAAGCTTAGGGGACAAAGAGGACACAAGCCTGCTTGAAATGATGAGCCTGAAAGTTGAGAAGAGGATACAGATATTGGGGGGACTTCAGTAGTGGCTGAGGATACTGGATTTTGTGCAGTGAGGAGTTTAGTCATTTCAGTTTGACAGTGGAAGAATGATCTATCCAGTGTGGACTTTAGGCTAAAATAATTCTTGGGCCTAATGCAATTGCAATCAAATCTCAGTGAATTATAATACTTAAGAGAGCTCTACAACATGATACCAGAATTCAACTACATGAGTCATCAGGTGAGAATAAGGAAGAAAAAGACTTAAAAGTGTAATGAAGAAGGACTTGTTGTAACAATAAATGATGGTGGGAAAATTGATTATTTATAAAAAATCAACTTAGGTTCTCATTTTACACCATATACCAAAATTAATTCAAGCTCAATTAAACGGTATAGTGTAAGAGAAAAATAAAAAAAAATTAGAAGATAATGTAGATAAATGTCCACATTCCGGGTGAGGAAGGATTTTTTGGGACATCAGAATCTCCTATATACTGCTGGTGAGATTGTAAATTTGTACAAACATTTAGGAAAGCAATATGCCCCTATCTTGTGAAGTTGAAGAGCTCATACCCTATGACCTGATGCCACTACACACACTGGAGAAACTACAGTACACAAGGAGATGTTCACAGCACCACTGTTCAAGATAGTAAAATGCTGGAAACAACCCAAACATCACAAAATAAGAGGATGAATAAACTGCAGAACATTTGTAAGTAGAATGCTATATAGCAGGGAAAGTGAATGATCCAGAGTACCTCTATCAACATGGTTAAGTTAAAAACACATCATATTGAGTGAATAATTATGTTACAGAAGATAATGTACAGTATAACACCAATTGTATGCAGTCATAAAATATGAAAAAAGTACTACATGCTGTTTAGGAAAATGTACGTATTTAGTAAAAGTATGACATCATGGGAAGAATAAGCTCCAGATTCAGGGTCATGGTAACCTCTGAGATAGAAGAGATGGGACGGGGGACTGTTACATAGGAGACTTCCACCACGTTGGTATTTATTTCTAGAGTCGTGTGGTTATACTATTGTTATATTACTCATTATGGCTCTTTGTAAGTTTAAAATGTTTTGTTAAATAACATTTAGGAGATGCATATTCCTTATACAAATTGAAACACTATCTCAGTAATAATTTAATCTTTACTACCTACCTCTGACTCATGCCCCAAAATATTCACTGTTAACAGTTCCAAGTATATTCTTCCAGACTTTTTCTAGATATTTACCTTTTCTAGATATCTATATATCTAACTATACATCAGGTTTCTCCTAATATAGAGTACTACTTAACCTAAAATTTTGTAATTCTTGCTTTTTTCACTTAATGTCATAGATACCTTTCCATATGAGTACATATACATCTCCTGTATTTTTAATGGCTACATAATGTTCCATAGTATGAATGTACCATAATTTATTTTACTATTCCTCAACTGATACATATTTAAGTTGTTTATATTTTTTGTTATTAAAATTCTTCAGTGAATATCCCTGGTAAACCTTAGGAGTATTTTTGTTTGAAATATTTCCAGGGGGAGGAATTTTTAAGGCAAAGACTTTCTAAGAATTTATGCTTAGCAATGAAAGAAATCCCAAAGGAAATCTGATATACTCCTGTATGTAAAAATCAATGTGTAGAAAGCTCATGTAAGTAAATCACAAAAGCATTAAAACTGTAATAGAAAAATAAGCTATGAACGCTAATAGACAATTTGCAGGAAAAGAAATATAAATGACTACTAAACATGTGGAAAATATTTTAACTATTTTAGCTCTGTAACTAAAGAGATGAAAGTGATGATTAGTTTCAAATTTGGGGCCTATCAACTTAGACAAGATGAGAAAGGGAGTGATAGTGTTGGCGATGCGGCGGAACTTAATCAAGGACTTAAGGAATATTCTTATCCCTAGACCATTACTTCCACTATTATAAATTTAATTTGAGGAAAAAAATCAAAGATGTCGTAAGTAGACAATCATTGCACGTGTTCTGGGGCAATGGCTCCTTTTCTTCTTTTTCTTTCCCAGCACACATTGAAACAGCAGAGAGCCCCAGTCACTCATTTTGTGCAACACGCCTCTGATGTCCTGACCATAGTTGATTGGACCAGACATGGGTACCTGACCTAGGCTGGACCAAAGCCCCCTATCCAGGGATTCTAGCCTAACTTCTGGATGCTCTCTTAAAAGGAGCCAATGAAAATGTGAGAGCTTGATCTGCCGTTCTGTCCTCAGAGAAAACCCCTCTTTAATGAGAGAAAAAAATAGAGTACAATCACAGCAAGGGACAGAGACAAAAAAAGACCTCAGGGCTTTCCTGTCCTGCTGCTAGTCCCTGCTTGCTGATGCTGTGTGTCCCTGCCCAGAATTCTAACAATTCCTCCCCTTCGCTTACACCAGCTAAGTCCCTGGTAAGGCTCCTGTTGCTCTGACTCAAGAGAGAGACCCCTAGATTCTGCCCTATCCCTCAATATCCCAGCACACAGAGAGTGAAGGGTAATGAGTATCCTAATTCTTAAATCTGAAGGTGGCCTAGGGAAGATGTGAAGGAATGGAAGGAAGAATTCAACCCCGGTTGAGCACTTATTAATAAAATGAAAATAATCTATGTGACTCACTTGGATAGTTCCTGGCCTAAAGTAAACAATAAACAAATGAACAAATAAGATGTCAAGCCAGGAGGGAATGAGAGCTCTGAGTGTCACAAGGTTCAGCTTATATATCATGCCCTCTTTTTCCTTTAAATTTTTTTTTTCCATTTCCCCCTCCTGGTCACAAGGTATTACACTGGGCTCTGGGCTCCCATAATAATTAGCTCTTGATCATAACATCTTGTAATACACTGGAGTGATAGTACTTATTATGTCTTATTCATATTTGAATTTTCCCAGAGCACAGAGTAGTTACTTAAATGTTTGGAATGAATGCATGAGGGAATGATTAAGTGAAATAATGAAAATTTGGTGAGGAAAGTTCTCTGATATTAAGTGTTTGAAAGGCTTATTGAAATGTACTCACCATGATGATCATGATGATTTGTCTTGAAGCTGAGCACTTGCTCCCATTTGCCTTTGAAGCCAGTGACTTTTAGTTAATTATAACTTTTTTCCTCTAAAGGTCAAGAGAGCTGGAATTTTATACTTTGAATGAGTCTCTTCCAACGCTTTTCAAAAATACTTTTTCATAAATAGTTTGTTCCAGTTGCCAACTGGTTTGTTAACCGGGTCACTAACCATCCAAATCTGAGAATAGAAGTTTGTTTTGTTTTGGTTTGGTTTTTTTGGCCGCACCGCATGGCACGCAGGATCCTAGTTCCCCAACCAGGGATCAAACCTGCGCTCCCTGCAGTGGAAGTGCAGAGTCTTAACCACTGAATCTCCAGGGAAGTCCCAAGAATATAAGCTTTATTGACTTTGAAACCCACCAGACAGAACATTTTCAAATACTACAGGTGACTGCTGCCATTACCCCTGTTTCAAAGCTCTTTAAGACTAAGTTTTCCAAAACAAATCTCTTCAACAACAAGAAGGTTGATTTGGATCCACACTGCAACCTAACTCCACCAGCAAAGTGTGCTTCTCACCAAAGACATAATGGGGTTTCTTTGTTATTTTGGAAAAAGGCTTAAATATCAAGGGAAATGAGCTAGAAAGGTTTCATGCTTTCTACATATTCTACACAGCACTATATACAAACCAGATTGTATAGACCATTTCCCAGGGGGGACAGGCAGTAAAACAGTTTTGAATTTCAGTGCCTGTCTTCTAGTCTTAACTCCTGCCCAAATTCTGCCACTTACTAGCTGTATGACCTTTGAAAAGAAAATAAGCTTTCTGTATCTTAGTTTCTGCACCTGTAAAATGGGATAAAATTACTTACATTAACAGGTTATTTTAAGAATTAAGAGAATACATGTAAAATGTCTGCCATTGTTCCTGGCTTATAGAGTGGGAGTTCACGTTGATGATGATGGAAGACTTGGCCCATCGTTTATGCTTTTTTTTTCTTCTTTATGACATTGTATAAGACATTTAAATTCTGTATCTTATTAGTCTTTCCTTCTGTAAGATGGAGAAAAGAGTAGCCTCATATTCAATTACTTGGCCATATCATTAGCAAACAAGGATTTAAAAATAGAGGTAACTTGGTACAGTGTGAAGAGGACTGTCCCTTGGAAGAACAAATTGTGGTTCTACTAGTTACTAGCTGTGTGGCACTGGAAAACTTCCCTGATACTCACTTTTCTTATATAAATAAGAAAATAAATAAAATGGAAATAATATGTATCTACAGAATTAAGGTTCAAATTAAGTATTGCATAGGAAAGTGAGCTAAATTGCTGTGCACATGTTTGCAGTTATTATTACCAGCACCATACGAGATTGGATATATTGTCCTTATTGGTTTTTTTTGTTGTTGTTGTTGCTTGCTTGCTTGTTTTCATAACAGTGTATTCAAATTTAAGTTCTCACCCTCTTTTGGTTGTCTTGCCCCTTGAGAACATTTTAGCAGTGATTTACCTTATGTTCATAGGTTTTACCCAATTTTATTGATATGTTAAAAGCAATGTTTGCTCTTTTTGATAGATAGATAAGAACCTTAGATGCAATATTCAGTCATAGGCTGCACTTTCTAAAATATGGCCTTGGTGTTTTAAGTGACACAGTAAAAATGACCTAGTGAAAAGCAGCAGTTTGCTAAGAATAAAGCTTATTTTCGTGTTTGGTAAGGCACTTCACCGTCTCTCCTCATGTAAGTGTATTCTAGGGGAACTTAACTCTGTAGGTGCAATTCTTAAGAATATCTGCCTTGAGTCTTAAAATAAAACCCAACAAATAAATTCGCCTTGATAAATTACATTAGGAAAGAATTTCTAGCAGGATCACTTTAAATGGTTTTCTTTCATGCTTAGGATTAGATTTCACCTAAAGATTTCATTTAGTTCAACCAGTAGAAAACCCCAGATTCAGGGCCTAAGAGTAAACTGAGGTTTGGAGAGGTTTAGTGACTTGGCCATGCCTTATTAGTCAGGATATTTTTTGGTGTAGGTTATAGACATTCGACTCCAAAGTGGCTTAAACAAAAAACGGAATTCACTGGGTCACACAACAGAAACTAGCTTCCAACATAGCTGAATCCAGCAGCTCCAATCATGTTCTTAAAACTCAGCATTTGCCAACGTTTTTCCCAGAGTATTGGCTTCCTCCGGGATGGAGGAGAGGGAGGGAGATGATCATAAGTAGCTCCAGCTTACATCATTTCTATGGTTTATTATCCAAAAGGAAGAGAGGCATCTCTCTCCCAGCTTTCACAGAGCAAATTTTGTGGAAGATCCAAGCGATCCCCTTGGATCCAAGAGAGATAACCCATCACTCTTGGTTAACAGTCCCACCAGGATCACATGAAGTGAGGAGTGTGGTCCTCAAAGGGAAAGTGGGGATGCGTGGGAAGCAGATATCCACCACACCAAGGCTAGGGCATTATTAAGGTGGGGCTAGGACTCAGTCCTAGTGCCGTTCTGAAGGTTGCAGTGAGAAAGAGAAATAGGTAAGCTTAGAGCAAAATAGTTTAAGCCTCTCTTAAAGGTGTATAAATTAGAAATGAATATAAAGCTTTGAAGTGATGTTAAGTCAAATGACCATTTTTTTCTTTTACTTTCAAAAGCATATGGATATTGTAAAATGCAAATCCCTGTTATTGCTAATGAACGCTCCTACACGCACTTGATCATTTAGTGTGGAAGTGGATTGAAAGGCATGCCTCTCATTTCCTTGCTCCTTGTTTTCTTCCTGTCACAGAGGGGTATTCCGGAATATAATTTTGAGGGGAAAAAAAAAGACAAAACTTAAAGAAAAATTTCTAAGTGGATAAAAAGTATTAAAATGTGAAGAAAGTAGATGATTATGGTAATAACTAGTATTTACTTAGCAGTTAACATGTGCCAGGCACTATAGTAAGTGCATAACCTCATTTAAATCTGATGACCATCCTATGAGTTAGGAAGTGTTATTCTGCTCATTTAGAGGCCAGGAATCCCAGGCTGTGAGGAGTGAAAAATTTGCCCCAGCTCCTGGCTCTCAGAGCTGGGATTCCACCTTGGGTATATCTAATTCTAGAGTCTGTGTTCTCATCATTATGCTTATAATTAGTTATAACTTTAATTCATTTAATTGTATAAGTTGACTATTTTACCAGGAAAATTATTGCTTGTGGTGCATTATTTTGTGTTTTATCCTATGTGAAATAAAGTGCACTTGAAGCTGGCTTTCTCCCCCCCCCCTTTTTTTTTGGTCCATTTTCCTTCCCCATCAGTGACATGGGGTCCCTGTTCCTGCCTTGATCCACTAGTGACCGAGGATCTCTCACTGCTAGGAATGGAACTGGAGCGCCTAAACATTTTAAATCTCAAGCTATAATTATACACATTAATCACATGGAAAGCCATGCATGACCTATGACTTTTGAGGCACATCTGAAAATGCAACTGTACTCTTTAAATTGCGACCCAAGAAAATGTCACTGCTGAGGGTGTTACCTGTGTAGATAAATGTGGCTCGAAGAAATATAACACCAAAGTCCCTTGTCTACACTAGCTGTGTATGTAATCTTTCATTGCTTTTCCTAAGAGAGCAGCTCTTGTCTCAGGCTTTTTCATTATTCTTCCCTCTCAGCTCACAACCAGTTTAATGTACCCTCCACCCGCACTCACAAATTGGGCTAGTCTACCTCTGATGATGTCGTCTTATCAGCATAGGTCTTTTCCTCCTATACTGGTTGATAATTGTTTTGATGATACTGCTGCTTATTATCTTATCCCTTCTTTAGTTCACCAGTCAGCTACCATTTGATAGTCTACTATGTCTTCCAGTCTCATCACATGGCCAGTCTGCCAGTAGGTTCATGATAAGCTCAGCCTTGATGTCTGGGAAGTGAATGCTTTCATCTGATAGCAATGGACAGTGTTTTGTCACTTGATAATGGCTTCCCAGATGGCTATAATGTATTTCTTTTTGTATTATCTGGAGTAGCAGTCTGCAAACTTTTTTGATCATTCATTCCGATCAGTGTATTTTTGGGGAGCAATTCTTAACCAAACATATGTATATTTATTTGTAAAGTATATATCATCATTAGCTTATAACTCAATTATAATATATGCTCAGGATGAAGTTCATTGTTTTTTTGTTTGTTTGTTTTGCGGTACGCGGGCCTCTCACTGTTGTGGCCTCTCCCGTTGCGGAGCACAGGCTCCGGATGCGCAGGCTCAGCGGCCACGGCTCACGGGCCTAGCCACTCCGCGGCATGTGGGATCTTCCCAGACCGGGGCACGAACCCGTGTCCCCCTGCATCGGCAGGCGGACTCTCAACCACTGCGCCACCAGGGAAGCCCTGAAGTTCATTGTTAATAACAGTGGATATAAATCCACATTCAAATAATCTTGATGAATTTGATATTTTTTAAGCCAAAATTTGATTGGATTTATTGGATCGTTAATTTTGAAATGTGCTGTCAAAAAACCTGATACTGGGAGAAGTGTCAATTCCACCATTTGCTTATTTTCCTGTGGTTTCTTTGCAAAGGACTCTGGTAAACTAACTTGCCCATTTTCTATGGGTTAGTTTAATTAAACCTAGATAATCAGTAAGTCCTCTTTAACCTAGCAAACCACAATAAGTCATTACATGTTGACAAGGACTGACTGGGTGGGACCACCACTGCCAACCCCTGGAAATGGGTAACTCCCACTTTTCCTTGAGGACATCTCCTACGATGTTATGGGCCAAGAGACCATTCCATGGGCTGGGTCCCTCATTATGTATATAAAATATTATATAAAATATTTTTCTTTTTCGATTAGAACTAAGCATAAATAGATGTCCTCATATTTTCTTCTCCTGCATCCCAAATGGACTGACTTGCATTCTTCCTGGAATATACATACCCCTGGGATGCATTGCATGGACCTCCTTTAGAAACTGTTGGTCCAAGGAAAAATCTCTCACATAGGCAAGGATGTTTCCATTTAAAAAGACCTACTCATTTCAGTTACTCAGCCATTTTACAGAAAGTGAAAGAGTTTTGAAATGAATCATCTTTACAGATTCATAATTTGCAAGCAAAATCCCCACTCTACAAAATGTGAAATGTTCTAAGCAACAGCTGTGAGCATTTCAAACGTGCACTACTCTTGGACAATTCAATTGTTGCCAAGGGAAATTGAGTTGGCTTTAAAATCTTCCTTGGTTTGAATTCTGCATTTACCCTTAATCAGAAATTGAGCAAACAAGTTCTGCATGGCTGGGGCACTGAACTTTTCACGAAGACTGGTATGGGAAACTGAGATGTGGAAATGTAAGTTTCTTGAAGGTGGGAAGGAGACTGGTATTCTAGCCAGTTTTGTAAGGCCTAGGGAAGGTGAACTTTTCAGAGCAAACACAGACACTATCTATACAGTGACCAATCACCTGGAGTCAGTAGAGGAAGCCTGCTTCCATATAAGAGCACCATCTTTTCCTGTTTCCCATTTCAGTTCAAAACAGGAATTAAAAAAAATTTTAATGGCACAAAAAAAGACCCATTCAAGACCCATTTCTGGGGATGTGCATAGAAGTTTGCAACACTTGAGTGCTAAATAACACAAACAAGAGAAATAACAATGCATATTTTTGTTATTGTCAGTTGTATATATGTTACAGTTTTATTTATATATAGTTCCATTTCCTAACTGTATAGAAAACATGATATAATGCGAAGGGGAAAAACTACAGAACGGAATACACAATTTTAAAGAAAAAAAATACTGGACAGAAGTACACCAAAATGCTAACAGTGGTTATCTCTGGGTTGAAGGATTATAAACGTTATTTTTTGTACTAAGCATTAAGAATTTCTTTCTTCCTTCCTTTCTTTTTTTTTAAACCCTCTCAAAAGACATACGTAGAATCCACTCAAATAGAGCAAGAGTCCAAGAATATTCTCTGGAAATGCACCACTTGGCCTAGGACTCACTAAGGATGCAAACATATCTCTAAATATTTTATCACTTGTTCTAGCTAGAGTTAAGTGAAGCCTTCTCCATAAATTGTTTCGGATCCAACTTGCCAGTGAAGAGCTCCCAAGCTCCCGCAGTTTGAAGCTGGGTTTCCCTGCGCTCTGTACAGCGGGTGGGCCCAAGAGATTATCTCAATAAATGATCACAGAGCGTGGAGACCGCGTTCCCACCTGCACAAGTTACACTGAACTGGCCCCAACCAGGCTTGCAGGAGCTCCAGGGAGCTGATATTCAAAACAGAGGTTTAGGGAAAAGGAGACTAGGCGAGAGAGAATTCGAAGCGATACCCAACCCTTGGCCGGGACCCAGGGGTTCAGATTTCCGTGCCAGGCCTCCCACAAGGTGGAGCGGAAAGCGACTGCTGGGGGCTTTACAGCCCCGGGCTTGGAGGGGCCCATCTACAAAGGCAGCGGCGCACAGGCTGCCTTTCTTTCTTTCTATGCGGCGCTGGTTCCCGTCCGAATGGGATTCCTCGAGTCCAGAAGGGCTAGCCTCGCCGCTGAAAGGGGCGGAATCAAGGGCCAGGGACGCCCCCACCCTTAGCCGACCCTTGCCCTTGGAATCCTCAGGTTGCAGACGACCGTCGCCCAGAGGACCCGCACAGCGCGGAAACCCATCGCACTGATGTCACGCGCACCCCTCCGGGTTTAAGGAGCTCGGCTCAGGCCTGGCGGCGGCAGCGGATCCCCGCTTCAGCCTACCCCACCGCCTGGCGGAAGCGGCGGCAGCGCGGCCGGAGATCGCGGTTGCATCCGGGTCCCTCTCGCCTCAGCCCAATCCTCGGCCTCCTCTCTTCCCACCCTCCTGTTTCTCCGCCCCCCCGCCGCCAATCCCCGATCGGGTCTCAGCCGAACATGCTGACAAGGGAGTGAAGGCGGACGCCGGCCAATGAAGCCTCGCTTCCCGTTTGAAGCCTCCAGTGAGTGGGCGCTGGAGGCGGGCGCTGCTGGCCAGAAGGTTCGGTTGCGAGTGTGCCATGGACTCAGCTGCCCGGTGATATTGACAATAGGAGAGAGAAAGGGGCATTGACGGGGACTCACCGCGGGCACTGAACGGCGGCTCTGGCAGCGGCGGCTCCAGCCCCAGCGGCTCCTTCTTCTCCTTCCTTCTCCTCCTGCTGCCCCTGCGGATCCAGTCTTCCTCCCTCCCTTCCCCCCTCCCCTCGTCGTCGCTGCAGCCGCCGGGTCCGGGGCAACGAGCAGAGGCGCCGCCCGCCGGGAATGTGAGCGAGGAGCCACCGGCGGAGCCGCAGCGGGGTCGGTGCCGATTTGATGGGACGGGCCCGCGGGGGAGGATCGTGAGGCCGCCGCCGCCGCCGCCGGAGCGCTGAGGTTCAGGTCCGGCCGTGAGGCCTAGAGGCGCCGCTGCCGCGGAACCGGAGGGACGCCGCGCCGGACAGCCGTCGCCCCGGGCTCCCTGCCGCTGTCCGGACCTCCCCCCGCACGCCCCGGTCCCGCCACCCGCCCCCGCTGCGGCCCTCTCTCCCGTCTCCCGCCCCTCCGAAACCACAGATCATCTTCGGATTCTTCTCCAGAAGCTTCAAGGTAACTTCGTCCCTCCAGCACCGCGGCTCGTCTGCTTTCTTTCCTCCTTTCCTGCCTTCTACCCGACCTCCTGGGGAACCTGCGGGGCACCGACCTGGGGAAGGCCTGGCCTGGGCCGGCGAGGGGTGCGATGGGGTGAGGTGCGGGAGAGGGAGCGCCGGTCCCACTTGTCTGATTCACCTGCAAATGCTTCTGATGATGCCTTTCATTCACTCTGCCCTCCACCCCCCTTTTTCTCCACCTTCCGGCATTGGAGGCGTATTCTTGTCCCCCTTTATCCACAGATGGGGGCGGGGGGGAGGAAAGGGGGATTGGTGTAGTGAGAAGGATTCTGTAGCAGCTTATCTTCTCCAGGGCTTGGGGTGGCACGGGGTGGGGTGGGGTGGGTGGGAGCAAACGGAGTATGTGAGCATCCCTACAGACCAACCTTTTCTCTGTCTTTCTCCTCCACCCCAGTACCCGCTTTGGGTTATCCTGTGCCTTGGAAATGCCCCGTGCCCAATGCTTAGAGGATGATAAAGCTTCGGGCGTCCTAGCCCACGGCGAAACCTGTTTCCCCGGGCTTTGTACGGACCCGCTGCTACTGCACGTTCAATTCTGCAGCGCTTTAGGGTTGAGATCCTTGACGTTTATCCTGGGCCGCGGGCAAATGATTAAAACAGAATTTGTTTTTGCTACCAGTAAATCATCTTTAGAGATGGGAGATAAAGAATAAAGGAGAGACAAAAAGAGTGGAGGAGGAACAGGATTTATGGAAATCTTGTGTTGTGAGGGTTAAATGTAGTCTAAATAATTCACATACCAGATTGGAAAAGCAGCCCCTAAATTTACAACATACAAATGTGATGTGGAGCTTCTTGCAGATGCAGTTATTATAAATTTTTAAGTCATCTTACTTCTTCTATAATCATTCATGGTTTGCAATTCCTTTTTATCTGTCACATTTTATTTAAGGCTAAATTAGATTGTTAAAAACTTTTTTAAAAAAGAGTACCAAACAGGACTTCAAAATTCCAAACCTCAACATCATATGGTTTTGTTTGTTTTTTGTTTATGTTTTTATTATTTTTACTTTGTCAGAATCCAGCTAATCCAGGTAACTTTTTATTCTCACACGTTCAGGAAAAAACTCCTTAACTCTTTTAGAGGTTAAAAAACACTTATGTTATGTATTGGAATGACAGGTGAGTAATTGCATTTCAGCATTTCCCCCATGTGCGTTATTTCTATTCAAGTCTGCCATTAATCTTCCATGGAGCATGGAGCCTCAGTGCCATAGAAATGATGGCATCTGTTTAAATTGGTGAATGAAACTGAGCTTAATCCTTGTTACTTTTAGGAAATAGCCTTCATTTTAATGATTTGAGAATGTTAAAAAAAAATCCCAAATAACTGTTCAGTTCCATTAGTTTGATAGAATGAAAATTAATATTTGATGATGAACTTCAAGGGAACTCAACTTGGTTGTCTAAGTAGGCTGTGAATTTGTTTTTATTTCAACTTTGGTGTACCATTTCATCATAGTTTTGTTTATTAAGCTTTAGTAACTTCAGATGGCTTCATTCAAAAAGAAGACTTCTTTGAAATGATTTTAATTATGCCTTTTATGTGTTCTGTTTAAAGTAACCTAGCTTGTCCTCCTTTGTGGTGTGGTGTAGTTTATCATAGCTAACACAGCACATTGCATTAAAAGTCATGTCTTGGTAGTTGAGAAATTGTAAATTTCACCTGGCTGTGATACAGTGGTGTAGATTCTTGAAGTACCATAAGAGTTTCAACTCTAGAGCCCATTCATAATATTAACTATCTTGGGAAAATGTTTGGATGGAAATTTTGTAGCTGTAGAATAGTTCCTCAGTTACTTCTGGATCTCAAGATGAGAAGAGCTGTGCAGTTATAAAATGAGTACATGTTCAAGTATAAATGAACATCTTTTTCTTTGTTTGTTTGTTTTGCGGTACGCGGGCCTCTCACTGTTGTGGCCTCTCCCGTTGCGGAGCACAGGCTCCGGACGCGCAGTCTCAGCAGCCATGGCTCACAGGCCTAGCTGCTCCATGGCATGTGGGATCTTCCCAGACCGGGGCACGAACCCGTGTCCCCTGCATCGGCAAGTGGACTCTCAACCACTGCGCCACCAGGGAAGCCCTAAATGAACATCTTTAATGCATATCGTAGTGGGAGTAGCACAATGCATTAGCATTATAGTATTGCTTATATAGTACTTATATTGTGTTTTCCACCAAGTTTTTCTGTTTCCCCATTGAACATGTGACTGCTCTTAATTGATTTTATTTGCTTTCTTTTAAACATACTCCCATTTTCAAAAACAGTGTATGGGAATTTTAGAATTTGAGTAACTCACTTGTATGCTTCTACCTCGGGAATGTGTTGATGATACTTCTTTCTTTTCAGTAGGGATATGTCCTCAGCACCAACTACTCCTCCATCAGTGGATAAAGTAGACGGATTTTCTCGGAAGTCCGTCAGAAAAGCCAGACAGAAGAGGTCGCAAAGTTCCTCACAGTTTAGGTCTCAAGGCAAGCCTATTGAGTTAACACCTCTGCCGCTGCTAAAAGGTAAGGCTCATGACCAGGTGATGGATTCCTTTTCAATTGATCTTTTTGTATCTGTATATAATTTTCGTTTTTGTAGAGTTCCATATTTGTTAAAATTCCGTGTTGCAAATTGAAGAGATGGGAGGTTTCTGACATGTTGAAGTTATTGGTGTGTGATACACCCACTCCCCCTTTTAAAGGATTCAATTTAATATAAATAGCCATGGACAAATGAAAATAAACTTATTATCAGAGAATCTCTCACATTGATAAGTAGAAAAACTGAATGCCACAGAAACTAATGAGGTCTGGGTCTGTGTTTTTCTTATTGTCTTATGTTGACATTTAGATGTATACATCGTATGCAGTGACAACTACAAATTGTACAGATTTAATCACAGGAGGTAGACCTAGTAGAGGAGATGGTGCCATTAACTTACATATAGAAAATGATGTTTGAAATAATTCATTTTTTAAAATTGAGAAAAAATGGTCAGTAATTGATTACATGCATTTTTGTTTTCAGATAGTACAAATAGAAAAAGTATTTAATGATCATATTGTTTATGGAATTAATGTGAGAACTTTTTTTTCTAAATTAAACCTTTTACCTTTTGTTTGAGTATGTGGGTACTTTTTGTTCCTTTTAATTTTTATCTATTTGCTTTATGTTTATGAACAAGCATTGTTTGAAATGTATCCGAACATAGCATTTATAGCATGGAGCTATTAGAATCTACCGTTGAAGGTAGAATTTTGTCTGCTGAACACTTAAGAGTGAGGAGAAAGGGGACGTGAACAATACAATACACTTTACTGGCTCAGAGGAAATCAAAAAACTTGGTTGCTAGTTAGTTAGTGAACATTTATGTCTGTAACAATTTGTGAAATAGGAAGGTATTAAAAGAAAAACTGGAGTGTGACTAGAAAAGATCCTCAAAATGTAGCCTAGGATGTTTCAAACTTCTGTTTTTCCCGTGTGAACATTTTTTTTTAAGGGAGGAAGATTCATAAATGAGATTTCCATGTTTATACTTGAAATTGGTAAACATGAAATGAATACTATTACTGTAAAGATGATATATCTACAGTTAATGAAGATGAGCTCGTATGAGTTTGGGGGGAGAAAATTTTGACTAAAGTTTTTGCTGGTAAAAATGAAAATAGTCTTTATGAGGCTTTGGAAGAAAAATGAAGGAAAAACTCGCTAGGGATAAAAGTAACTGTACTTGAAATACAAAGTTGGGAGGTATATTGGATTCTTTAGTAGTTTATTTAATCTGAAATAGACATGTAATAGCTATTAGCATCTATATCTGGCAACGGATTTTATTCTGAGGAAGCAGTTTAAACTTTCTTAGGGTTAGAACAAATTTAAACTTTGTTATATTAATTTCTTGGGGCCCATGGTAAACATTTAAATTAGAACTTAACTGACCACTCAGAGCCATGATGTTGGTTTTGTGGGTAGTGAAAGAAGCATGCGTGAGAAGAATTTGGCACATGTTTTAATATTTTGTTGTTTCTTATCTCATTTTAAAAAAATTGTAATATATATATAACATAAAATTGACCATTTTACCTATTTTTAAGTGTGCATTAAGCATGGCATTAGGTACATTCACATTGTTGTATGTCCATCACCACCACTCATCTCTAAGACTTTTCATCTTTCCCAGCTGAAACTCTGTATCCATTAAACACTAACTCCCCATTACCCCTCCCCCTAACCTCTTTGCAACCACTACTGTCTCTGAATTTGACTACTCTAGGTATCTCCTATAGGGGGAATCCTACAATGTTTGTCTCTTTTGTGGTTGGCTTATTTCACTTAGCATAATGTCCTCAAGATTCATCCATGTTGTAGCATGTGTCAGAATTTCTTTCCTTTTTAAGGCTGAATAATATTCCATCGTGTGTGCGTGTGTGTGTGTATGTATATATATGCCATGTATTGTTTATCCATCTGTCAATGGATACATGAGTTCCTTCCACCTTTCAGTGATTGTGAATAACGCTGCTATGAGAACATGGGTGTACAAATATCGTTTTGAGTCCCTGCTTTCACTTGGGTATATACCCAGAAGAATTGCTGGAGCATATGTTTAATTTTTTGAGGAACTGCCATACTGTTTTCCACAGCAGCTGTACCATTTTACATCCCTACCAGCAGAGCCCAAGGCTTCTTCCAATTTCTCCACATTCTCACAGACACTTGTTATTTTCTTTTCCTTTTTTTTTCTTTTCGATAATAGCCATCATAATGTGTATGAAGTAGTATTTCATTGTGATTTTTATTTGCATTTCCCTAGTGATTAGTGACATTGAGTATCTTTTCATGTGCTTTTTGGCCATTTGTATATCCTTTTCTCATATTTTAAGTGGAGTCTGATAGTATTGTAAAATTTCCAAGAATTCTGCTCTCCAAGAATATGATTTTTGTGAACTTGTATGTTTTGCCAGCATAGGAGCATTGGAGAGCAACAAGATCATATAATACTAGATACATCCACAAGCTTAAATTCCAGACAGACTAAAAGTGATTCTTGTGTAATAAGCACGTTCTGGGAAAATATTCCGGGAAGCATTCCATAAATTAGATTTCCATATCTGTAGAATAACAAAGAAGTACAATCATGTATAGACTTTAGAAATGTGTATTTGTTCTTGATTATTATGGTGAATGTAAAGAGTTTGTTGAATAACATTTGTTTTCCTTACAATGGATTGACTTTTATTTGTGTGCCTTCTCACAACTTTAGGAGGTGGTTTATGAAATATAAGGAAAACATAAAAGGAATTTTTTTTTTACCATTTCCTTAGGAAAAACCAGAGTAAATTATATATGCATGCCAAAGGGTAGTTATTGATTTAATTTTCTATAGAATTGTTTGGACTGAATTGGAAGGTTTAAGATAATTTTATTTGGGGGTGCAGTATAAACTGTAGTTGAATTTTGGGGGTTGCTTTAAAGAGTAAAGAAAAAACATGTCCTTAAGGTCTTTAATTTTAGGTGAGTTTGAAAACAGAAATTGTGTAAACATAGTAATTACGTAGCTCATCTTTTTAATATGTAATTTTTGAAAGCTCAAAAATTAGGTATTCATTAATCACTTGTTTTGTGTGTTTGCCTTATAAGAATGCTTATTATATGCATGGTAATATTTGACTGACTTATAAGTAACACTGCCATTATTTCTTAGCATTTTAAAAGTCTCTTCACTTGCAGCACTGTAACAAACTGAAAGGAAAGTTTCATCTCCTTTGCTCTTTTCCTAATAGGTGGGTTTTTGAAATTTGTATCAATGATGTTATTTTTCTGTAGACAGCAACACCAGCATGTAGTTTTGTGTAAATATATCAGAGTGACCTGGCTTTTCCTGCAATTGTGAAATTGCAGGATAGACCTTGACATGTAGGCATTTGAGTTTTCTCCATAGAGTACTTCTGAAAATATTTTCAGAAGGTCCTAAAGTTTTTGAGCTTGAAGGACTTTTACTCATTTTCCTGATAAGGGGAATTCAGTAGAGGTTGAGTGCCTTATGTGCTTGATAAGAAAGTAAAGACTTGGATGCTTTCTGGGTGCCTGCACAGCAGGACATAAAGCAAGCTTGGACAGTTACCTAGGTAAGTCGCTGAATAAGGACAAAATAAACACTTAGGCAAATAGACACACACACATTAGTAACAATAGCAATAATAATAATAACTACTAGGGGTAGTCGTATCTGGTTAGGTGGTTTATGTTTTCTACCCACGCCGTATTTCCTTCTCGTTTTAACTTTAAACGATTATGTAAGTTTAGATTTGAGTGAGATGTTTTTGAAAGCTACCACCTCTTTGAAAATGGGATTATAATGAAAGTGGCATCATTGTTGCTAGCCTCACAATTCATCATAAATTTCTAAAGCATTTTGCTCATAGTTTGGACAGTCAGTATCAAACATTCCAAAAACTTTGATGGCTGGAGGTGCTGTTCAGCAGAAACTCTTTGCCCCTTGGTGTTGAAACCTTTAGATTGGTAACGTATTTCTGTAACACTAATTCTCTGATGTTTTTTTAACTCTACGCTTACGATTCAGCTTACATTTTTATTTTATAGGGTGACAGTTTGTAAGGACTTGAAAAATTCCAAGTTAAAACTAGTTTGTGTGCTTTTAAAATTATTGGATGGGATAATTCGTCTCTTTCATCTTTATCTGCTTTGTATAGTGTAAAGGAGCATACAGATTGAATTCCCAGTTTTATAATGGACTAGTGCTCTAAACTGTATTTATAATGCGAATGATCTCCTAAGAAATAATGTCCTCGATTTTGGTGTTCACTGTCTTCCTTATAGGTTATACCGTGGTGTCGCATGGGAGGAAGTACACGGGCTTTGCTGCCTGCAAGAGTCCTGGCTAGCTCACTAGCTGTGTTGCCTGGGGCAAGCGAGTTAGCTTTGGAAAGCTTGGTTTTCTTGTCTGTCAAATGGGGATGATAATAAAAATCAAGAGACGCGGCAGTACCACATTGAATATATTACTAACTGTTGTCATTTAACTGGGATTTCAGAAGTTACAATATGAATAATGTGAAATTATTATTTGACTTTTTGTATTTTCCTAGCAAAAAAGTTGAAACTGGAGATTTCTCTGAAAATTATGAAACAAGAGCATAGTTTTGAGGTCATGAACCTTTTTCAACCCCCCAAATACAAAGAAACAGTGTGCAAATGTGTTGAATTTAGTAGACTAGTTATTTTAAGCATCTTTACGTGGTGGTTTTTCACCTTCTGCATTGGTATCCTGCCACATTTTTTAGTGTAGTGCTTTTTGACTTATTCGTTTTTTGAATAGATAATACAGTTATATAGTTCAAATTCCAAAAGATACAAAAGGATGTATAATGAAAAATCTTCCTCCCAAGTCGGTTTTCCTAATTAGCTCCCCTTCCCAGAAACAGCCAGTCATAATATACTTGTATTGTAGGTATAGGCATTCTTAAACCCTTGAATGAATTTGAAATGCATTGAGCAGGCTGAAATTATATGCACATTTTGTATGAATTTGTCCATTTTTTAAGTGGGATAATTCCATAGCATTTTTCAACTTCTCAAAGGGGTGTCTGAATCAAAAAAGTTAAGAACCATTGATCTAGTTTGTACCTTAGATTAACGATGTATGTTCTTTTTTTTCTTTCCCATTATAGTTATATATACAAGATATTGAATATAATTCTTTGTAGGACCTTGTTGTCATTTATCTATTTTATATATAGTAGTTTGCGTCTGCTAATCCCCAACTCCTGCTTTATCCCCTCTCCCCCCACCCGTCTTCCTCTTTGGTAACCGTAAGTTTGCCTTTTATGTCCGTGAGTCTGTCTCTGTTCTGTAAATAAGTTCATTTGTAATTGATGTATATTCCTTAGGCAACTAAATTGTAGTGTGAGTGTGTGCGTATGTGTGAATGGTTTTAAAAAAATAATCGTAAGCTTTGCTTTTGAACCAGAAGAACATCTGTAAGTTAGTAGGTGTTAACATACAGCTTTGCAGCCTTTGAAGCAATGTGGTAATATATTTCTTTGGGGGAAGAAATTATAAGATCTTGCGCAAAACCAGTATCAAATGACACTGTTATCATGTGCGAAAGATTATACTAGTTGTAGTGAAGAGGCATTTCATTCACTTTTAGGTGAGAATTTTATATATCTATATCTATATCTCCTAATAGTTTGTTTCTGTAGCATAGAGAAAATTCCCATACGAAGTCTCATGTGGGCCAAAATAAATTGAGAGTAAGCGTTCCTGATTTGTGAATCATTTAAAAGTAGGGTAAGCAGCTTGCATTCATATCCGTCCCCTCTGAGTGTGATAATTACTGCTTAGTTCTTAACTTAGGGTTCATGGATTTCTCGTTGGGGATAGGGTGTGTGCATCGTGGATGGGCTTCAAGTTTCTAAGAACCTCCAAAAATTATATGTAAAGTTTCTGTGTAGGTGCATTTGGTTTTTTTTTTTGGAGGATAGAGTTCATTGCTTTCATCAACTTCTCAAAGATTTAGCTCTACCATTCCTGCTCTTTCCCCAGAGTTAAGAGCTTTTGGCTTAGACCAAAAGATTGGGAATTATTATTATTATTGTTTTTCCTGAGTATCATGTTAGCTTTATGTGTGTGCAGATGCATTGGATACTTACCAATAAATATTGTAAGCTTTAAACAGAATTCATCATAAAATGGGTCTCTCCAGGATATAACCCATCCAGGGCATAAAAATGTTAAGGTGCCAAATGAAACCTCTCCTAAGGTGAGGTGGTCCTTGTCTACTTAGAACTTTCTTCTCTTGACTTTGTATCATTCTTCAAGTTTCAGCACAAATGGGACCATCCTTCTTAGGGACCATCCTTCATCACTTTTAAAAATAGTCTCCTTTGACGTTTCTATCACTCTGTTGTTTTTTGCATCATATTTATAATCTGAAATTATTTTATCTTTGTTCACTTGTATGTTATCTGTTTTTCCTCCCCCATGAGAATATAATCTTTGGTGTAGAAACCTTGTTTCTCTTATCTCTAGGGGCTAGATCAGTGCCTCATACATAGTTGGTATTCAATAAGTATTTGTTAGTAAATGAATGAATGTTGTTAGTTGAAAACATCGAGGTTATTAGTAATAGCACTATAGACATTTATTTTTCCTTTCTAAATATTAAATTTTGCCCCCCAAACCCAGGCCATGCAGATTTTATTTTAACTAGTAATTTACACAAATTTTTTTTTTTTTTTTTTTTGCGGTACGCGGGCCTCTCACTGTTGTGGCCTCTCCTGTTGCAGAGCACAGGCTCCAGACGCGCAGGCTCAGCAGCCATGGCTCACGGGCCTAGCCACTCTGTGGCATGTGGGATCTTCCCGGACCGGGGCACGAACCTGTGTCCCCTGCATCGGCAGGTGGACTCTCAACCACTGCGCCACCAGGGAAGCCCTACACAAAATTATAAACTTGTTTAATGAAGACTTTTTATTTTTAAAGGATCAAATTGCTGAGTGTTCACTTAAAAAGCTGAGAGTGGTTTTCTTCTTTGGTAATTCTGCATGTTTCAGGTTAAAAACAGAAGTGACATCTTGTGGAGAGAGGATGGAGTGGATTTTATGTATGACAGACATTCCTTTTACTTAGGAGATTCATCACTTTCATTTTGTAGAAGTTAAGATATTAAGTATAGTGAAATTTCTTTTTTCTGCTGGTGTTTGGGGACTGAATTACAGGCTGATCAGATCACCAGGCTTTCTTTCTTTATATAGTTTAAGAGAGAATAGCATATCTGATATTATAATGGACTTTCAGAGCAGTGTTTTATGGTCAAATTTTCTCTTGTCTTTAAAACTTTTATAATAATGTAAGCTCTTAATATTAACTAGATTTTGTAGTGCTTGAAAAAAAACAGTAAAGTTTCTAGATATTACAAAACGGCTAACTAAAGTAGTTCTTCGGTTTGTTTGTCAGTAATGACATTCTCTTTTACCACTTAAAAATATTTTTCTACCTTTTGTATTTTAAGATTTCATAAAAACAAAACAGGGATCTTATTTTTATATTATAGTAGAATTATGCATAAAGGAACTTATTAATTAAACAGTATAATATTATTATATTATTACCTAATAACAGTATATACCTAATATATGTAACATATTACCTGAGGGAGGCAGGTGGCCTCTCTGAGGTAAGAATGGAGGCTCTGGGGTAACACACACGTAGGTTCGAATTCTAGGTCCACTCACAGACACGTGACTTCCAAGCACTGGTTTTTTAATCTCCAAAACTGGGAGAGGAACCCACTTCGTAAGGTCAGTTTAAGTGCCATCAAGCAGGTAACATTTAGCTCAGTGCTGACGATGTTGTAGGAGTTGAAGAATATTAACTATTATAATTATAGGAAGAACTGTGTAGTGTAAAATGTATGCCAGTGTTTCAGTTGATTATTTCTTTAATACATTACATGAATTATTTACACTTAAGGAAGAAAAATATGGAGTATGTGGAGCTGTGAGAATTAGACTTTTAAAGCAAAAAGGAGAACTGCTTCTTGTGGAACAATCTCAGCATTACTGTTTAGTCAACATTAGTTTGAAACTGACTTCTCATTTCAGGAATAAGAACTTAAGGTGGCTAATGTGATTATTTTCAAGGGAAATTCCATTTGTGGAGAGTTAACCAGGAGAAATTATTGTTAGGTAAACTCATTTTGGAAGTTGTCTAGTAGGACAGGATCTGCAAACTTGTTGTGATTGCTTACTCCTATCAGTAAAAATAATGTATATTTCTGTTTATATGTTGCACACATGTGCTATTATACGAATATATAATGCATGTTAAGAATATACACAGACATAGAAAGTTAAAAAGGATGATACTGGAAAATAAAATGTGTAGATGTTCTTAATACTTAATTTTTTTACCTCCTTTTCCCTTGCTCACCTCCCAGCACATTCACTAACCCTAACACATCTTTGTTTTGACATTTTGCTTCATAGAGAGAACCTTCTCTTCAGGTTTTGAGCCTCGTTAATTTTGTAGCATTTTGTTTTGAGCCAGAAAGAGTTGACATTGGAGCCAGATGTGGAGAGTGAATGAGAAAACTTCTTTCTTTATCTTATTGAGGTTTTTGTCTAGGCTTTTGAATTTATTGCACCTTAAAGAAACAAAATCTGAATTGAGGATTTTGCCAGTTTAAGGAGTATCATAGAAGGTTCTTTGTCGAGGGCTCTTATTTTGCTGTTGATGGGTGGGTTTCAGAGTGTCCTTAACCCTCTTGAAATTCCAGGCAGTTTTTGTGTCTCTGTGCAGATTGACATTTTTTTTGGGCAGAGGGTTTAGAGCTTTCATCAGATTCTCAAAGGAGTTTCCCTAAGGGCTAGCAACCATTGCCTTGGGTGGTAGGTGTCAGTTTCCTCACTCAGAGCAGAGAGAGAGAATTTGTCATATAATTCCTTTCTGTAGAAGGGAGATCTCATGTCAAGAGGTTTCTCCTGCATGTGTTTTCTGATTTTTAATTCTTTTTTTTTTTTGATTTTTAATTCTTTTTGATACCAAACAGAACTTTAAAAGGTATTTGAGGGTAGAAGTTACTACATGACCCCAGTGTGGTTGTTTGGAAATTTTTGATCAGTGTCATTTGAAAAATTAAGCTGCTTGAATAGAACTACCATTGGTAAAATTGAGAGTGCCTGTAAAATAGCGTTTTCTCTGGAACAGCTGTGGACCTGGAAGAAGTCGGGAGGAGAAACTCAGGTTCTCTTTGCTGGTGAAGAAATAAGTTAGTAACCAGTGAAGGAGAAGAGAAGCAGTATCTCTTGGTCCTGCTGTGTGCCAGGTGAGGTACCACATGGTGTCACATTGAAGCTTCCCAACAACACCAAGAACAAGGGATGTTTGCTGTTGACTGCGGGTGGAGAGAGCCTGAGTTGGGACCCCAGTTCCATCCGGTTCCAAAGCCAGGGCCTTTTCCATTATGTGCATTAGTGGTGGATGAACACAGGTGAGCACTGGAGCTAACAGCCTGCTTGTTCATGCTGTGCTGGGATGATTTATTACGTGAATCATCTTACTACCTCTTGTAAGAACCCTGGAAATTGTGAGGAGACTGAGGTGACGAGAAAGAGAAGTGGAGAATAGAAGCGGGGGGAGCAGCCAGGCTGGCAGTGGCACTGTGGGTGGTGGATGGTGACAGGGAAGAGTTGAGGAAGAGCAGCAGGCCTCACAGACTCAGCTCCTTGGAAAGGCCAAGGCAGTGCCACCAAGAGGCAGACAGGAAGGACAGCCAGCACCTCACGTTGGCAGGGAGGGGGAGATGCCTCTCTGGACCCCTGTGGGACACAAATGCTGTCACCATAAAGGCGGGAGAGTTAGAGTTTGGTAAACAGGTAGCATTCTGGCAGTGGTATTTTTTACCATCATCTTCCCATCTTTGGGAACTAGCATATTGTAGGAAAGGATATGGGTTCAAGCCTGGGTGATAATTCCACGTCTGTGATTTGAGATCAGGTATTTAACCTCTTTGGAGCTTCAGTTTCCACTTTTGTAAAATGGGACTCATACGTCCCAAGGTGGTTGTGAGGAATGAGATAATGTGGGTAAACTGCTAATGTGTGGTCGGTGGCCTAATAAATATTCCTTCCCTTGTTTGTCTGTTTGCCATTGATCTTTCTTTGAGTCACTCCTGTGGGCCTGCATCGTGTTTCAGAATACACAGTGTTGTGAGGGAAGGGGTCTGGCAAAAGTTCCTCCATTTATGTAGGCACCATGAAGGACTTTCATCTTAAGGTGAGGTTACATTTTATGTAATTAACCTGCCGTTGCTAGTGCCTGGAACACTGTTCAAAGTCAAACGTTAAAACATTAAAAAGAACGTGGAGAAAATTGGGACTTGCCACCATTTCAGGAAAAGTACTGTCTTCTAACAAGGAAGATGAAGGCTTTGGAATTAGCCTTTCACCAAAGCAAGCCCAGAAGACAATATCTGGGAATGGAGGGGTTGCGCCTTTGCCATACCTAATAAGGATATACAGTGAGAGTTCAGAGCGGTTTCAGGCTCCAGAGGACCTCTCATACATTCTTATATTAGCAGTTTGGAAATCACAGCTACATTGTACCTTCCACATTATAGGCATGTACCACTTTTCTTTTTGAATGAGTATTTTGAATTCAAGGACATTTGTAGCAAAAATGAAGCTTCTTTTGCGGGTCAGAAGGCTATTTCAACCTTTGACTCATCAAGTTAACTTTTCAGAAAGATATAGTGATGAATCAGAAGAATTGGTGTTTTTCCCTAATTTGTGAGCAAAAGTCAAAATGACTTGAAAGCAGTTTGATACAAGGGACTTTCTAAAAAGTAAAAGGATGTTTCAGTACTCTCTGTTCTGCCTTGTCTTCCATGCATTCATCTGTGTTTGCCTCTTCAACTACATCTACAAGTGGTATAACTAACTGGTGTTTTTAACGATACCTAAGCATTTAGAAATAAATAAAGTTCACTTCACTTTAAGAAAGCTTAAAGATATTTTAATCAATAACAGTTAAGATGAAGTTCTAAAACTTAGTTCCTTCAACTTGGGATGTGGCTGGTTCTTGGAGGCTTATAAGTTTTTAGCTATGAGGAACCTTGATGTAACCTTTGGCTGCTGAGAAAACCTTGTGCTTTACTATCTAGAGTTAGTTATTTCCTAAAGATTTTGGATAGAGCTATACTTTATTGTGTTTAGATTTACATTTTGACATTGTAAAAGGCATTTCAACTAATGGAATTTGTTTAGGCATTTCTGGTTTAGTGGTATGTTCTAGAAATGGTATATACTTTAAAATACCCTTGGGCTTAGGAGTGGTAGACCCTATACTCCTACTCTTGAATTATGGTGAGACTCGAATGAAATAAATGGTGTGCAAGTATTTTTCAAAGTATATATGAAGCAAATAGCTATGAAAGGAGTCTGCATATGACCTGGCTAAATCAGTCACATCCAAAGGCCTTAAATTCTCATTTTTGAAATTTTTCTGTGGGCTCTGTAATTCAGTTCATTCATTCATTCATCAGATTTCTACTGTGTGGTGTGATGTACTAGGCACTGTCCTGGGAACACAGTGATGAGCAAAACAAGAAGATTGATGAGGTACTTCTGAAAAGGCCATTGTAGCTGGAGGTCAGAGACTGATGGAACTATTTAGGTCATTGGGCCAAATCATCCAGGCTGGGTTAAAGTTTGTCCTTGACTCTGAGGGCATTTGTACATAGCCGTAAATATACAACGACAGAGTATATAAATCACCCACAAACCTCCTACCTAGTCATGAGTATTTTTCCCTCATGTTTATATATTCTTGTGTTATGCTTTAAAAAAATTTTGTTATGTGTAATGATTAATACCATTTAAATTACTTTGAGATAGTCTTATTATTGGAGTTGGAATTTTAAAAAGTTCTTTTTTCTTGTTGTCATCTTATGATACTGGGGTTTCTTTGAAAACAAATTGCTTAATCATTGCTTGCTTTTTGAAAATTATTACCAATGTACTTTCACACTATAAACATGAAATGTACAAACTGTAAAAAAAAGGTATCAAGTCCTTTAAAGACTAAATAAAATCCATCTGTAGGTCCAGCTACATACTCTGTAGATGGCACTGTGTTATTAAAGTGCATGATCTTAAGTTTTCATGTGTTTTAATTCACTGTTTTATGAACTGCTGCTTGGAATAGCGGGGAACATAATAGATTAGATTTAATTCATTAACAGAAGAAAGGTTTAGAAAGATCAGAGCTAGCATTATTGTCAGCACCACTTAAAGGTCATTAAATGAGAATGCAGGCAACAGTAAAACCAGTTAGGCAAAGCAATTAACATTAGTAAGTGTTATGGTTACTGCAAAGATTGAGAAAAATAAATAATTGAAAGTATTTTAAATCTGACAAATTGAATGAAGTTAAAAATCGAATCCACCTACTTGTCATTTGCTAATTTAAAATTTTCCTGAGCTATTATGATTTAAATTATTGAGTGTTATCTGTGCTGCATTCTGTAGGTGGTGAAAATTGAGCGGAGTGAGTGCTTTTCAGTACCAGTGCTTGAAGCAGAACTGAATTTGTGATGGTGTACATAAGGAAAAAGCATCATCTGTGATTATCTCAGACTGTGACTTGTGGGGAAATCCAGCAAAATAAGTAAAAGAACTGTAGAGTCTGGAGTTTTTGACAGTCAGGGCTTAAAGAACCACTCTTGTACCTTAGTGGTTAATGAATTTCAAAATGATTTTAGAATCAATGTACACACCTCTAAGTGCAAATCTATATTTAATATTAATATACTCTTGGTAAAATTATATTTTTTTACAGTTTTACTTAATGGAATGTTTTATTTTCTGTGTTAAAGTAGGTAGGACACTTTACCCACATACATTTCCTGGCTAGAAAGATATCCTTTTTTTATTTTGTACTGTCTTTTAAGAGAATAATTTTACATGATAGTTAATGATTTATACTCATTTCTCCATAAATGCAAGGATAATTAAGTAGTTATTTGCCTCTTTCTTGGTGAGAAAGTTGTGATGTTTTGCTTGACTCATTTGGAAATGATGAGAGATCAAGAACTTCTCCACAGGGTGGTTTTGAGGATTGAATGCGTTAATATAACTAATGCTCAGAGCAGGGCCCAGATCATGGCAAGTATTATATAAATGTTAGCTATCTTTGTCATTGTTGTTACTGTTATTATCATTTATTTATAAATACTACTTAATTGTTTGTATCTTAAGGCTTGGGTTTCAAGTGGATCCTGTAAAGATCTATTTTTGTATACTATGTTTGGGAAATGGGTGTTTTGATTTTTAAAATCTATTTAGTCTACACATAGACAAAATTGTTTAAGTAAAACAGTATAGCACTATGTATTACATTTGCTAATGGACTTGAGAGAACATTTAAAATGAATTTTTGAGTGAAGTAACATTTGGAAGCTGTCAAAAAAAAAATTACTGAACCCAAGGGCTAGTCTAGCCAAGAGTGAGCTGCATTGCGTTATGTTCACCTAGAGCATTGCGTTCACCTGTCTTCCCCAGCTGGTGCTTTGCGGGGAGAGTGGGTTGGGGAGTTGCATGTGTGTGATGACACTGAATGAACATTGTCACTGTGAAACATTAGGAGGGACCGTAGGTGGTTGCTAAATGGAGTTAAGATGTTGTTGGATGCCACCTGGACAGATAGGGAAATAGCTATCAACCTAACATCTTTCATTTAGTGGGAACACTGAAAAATTGTAAAACAAAACAAAACACCAATCTCCACCCCCCCACCCCCCCACCCCCCCAGCCCACCCCAATCTAAAGAGTTTGCTAGGAGTTTTGCAAAAGTATCTTTGGAACAAGTGGCTTAGAATATGAGTTTCAAGTGTATTAGAAGTTTTTCTTCACCTGTGAGTTTTTGCCTAAAGCTATTTTTATGAACTGAGATTATGGATTTGTTGTGCATGTGTAATTTTGATTAGCAGTGAAACCTGTATTTAGTCTTTATTCAGGCCTAGACCTAGAAAGTTTTCTTTTTCCCCCATGGGAAGTTGAGGTTATTACAATGTCCAAAGCACTCTTTTCTCAAACTTAACTCAAGATAATGAGTATTCTCATTGATATGTCTTCAGTTTCTGTTGAGAAATAATGAATTCAAATAAAATAAGTGACCGTGAATTGAAAATATTCATAAAAGCAGAGTGTACATACATTTGAAGTAGGTATATAATGAGGGAAACCAAGGCTCCAAGAAATCACTGGCAGTTCAAAGTTGAATTGGAATGTTAATCAGAAAAGAACTCTCTCTTCCAAGTTACCTATCTCCTTGAGCTGGTAGATGCTGCTGTTTCTGTTCGACTTTGAATTTTTACTTTTTATCTAAAGATTTAAAATAAAGACTCAAAGACTGAAGACAAGAAAGCTTCAGTCAAGGCAAGGCACCTTATGTGTGTCCCATACTCTGCTGAAGCTTGAGACACTTCCCAGACTTTTTTCCCCATCTGTTTAGAAATTTTTTTAAAACAAAATTTCAACATTTGTTTTTCGTTCTCTGTTTCTCTTGCTTAGTTTTTTTCTTCAGGTGGGTTTACTTCAGGCCATATTGAGCTATGGCCAGGTCAGAAGTACAGAGGTAGCATGGGAAGCTAGGGAGACTGATGATTAAGACACAAAGATGTTGCATGTCTAGCAAGGTAGAGTTAATGGAAAGAGGATAGATTTGTGAGCCAGCAGCCAAAAGTCTTGGAATTCCAGTCAGTTTTCTTTGCAAACTGGGTGACTTTGGACAAATGACCTTCTCAGAGCCTCAGTCTACTCATCTGTAAAGTGATAATATCTGCCTTGCGGGATTAGTTTGAGAGGCCATGTCTGTGATATGTCTAGACCAGTACCTCATACATGGTAGACACTTGGTAATTGACACTCATCATGATATTTCCATCCTTGGGGTCAGGGCCCATGTCCATTTATGATTGTATTCCCATTGTCTAGGATAGTGCCCGCCCCCCACATCTTCCCTGCTCATTGAGTACCTGTTGAGTGAAGCCATCCTTCAGGTAGGAAAGGAATTCTTTATGTATGTAAAGCAGTGCTGACTCATTCCTTTTTGTTTTCTGATTTATATCTTAAATATTCTTTTAACAAATGTATATATCAGTATGTATTTTAATGTGTAATGTAGCTGTCTAATAAACTGAGCATAGCTTTAAAGACAAATATTTATGTAAGTTAACCTTAAAAATGCATTCCAGTATACATTAGGTGCAAACAAATCCTGTTTGATTCCACTTATACGAGGTACCTAGAATAGTTAAATTCACAGAGTCAGAAAGTACATTGGTAGATGCCAGGGGCAGGGGTGGGGCTGGGGGGTAGGAAGAGGGAATGGGGAGTTAGTGTTTAGTGGGGACAGAGTTTCAGTTTAGGAAGGTAGAAAATTTGGGAGATGGATGATGGTGAGAGTTGCACCACAATGTGAATGTACTTAGTGCCACTGAACTGTACAGTTAAATATGGTTTAAAATCGTATGTTTTATATTATGTGACTTTTACCACAATAAAAAAAACAAACAAGACAAATGTTTATGATTATGGCCCACTCTGGTTAGCTGGAAAGGTGCTGCTTTGGACAGAGCACAGTCTCTGAAAGGATTATCAAAAGTTGCTAAGTGCTGGACTTCGCTGGTGGCGCAGTGGTTAAGAATCCACCTGCCAATGCAGGGGACACAGGTTCGAGCCCTGGTCCGGGAAGATACCACATGCCGCGGAGCAACTAAGCCCGTGCGCCACAACTACTGAGCCTGCGCTCTGGAGTCCGTGTGCCACAGCTACTGAAGCTCGCGTGCCTAGAGCCCGTGCTCCGCAACAGGAGAAGCCACCGCAATGAGAAGCCCGCGCACCACAAAGAAGAGTAGCCCCTTCTCGCCGCAACTAGAGAAAGCTCACACGCAGCAATGAAGACCCAACACAGCCGTAAATAAATAAATAAATTTATATTAAAAAAAATGTTGCCAAGTGCTTTGAAAGGCTTCCTCTTCTGGTTTTATCTTTGGTCTCTGCAGCTGTGATTGAGAGCTGGCTGTGACATGGAGTGAGTGTTTATAGAATGAATGAATATGGTGGTCATTAAGATATCAAAATTTCGTGGGGTCTTCACTGGGTGATTTTTATTTGATCAGCTTTGAAAAGCAGAAATAGTATGCAAACATTAAATGAATTTTAGTACCTCCTTGACAGTAAAACCAACTCAGTTTCCTGTCACATCTCGGGTTTGGACCAAACAGATTTGCTGGTTCACAGTAATTGCTGCTGACACTAACCTGGCACTTTGCTGCTCTCCTTAAAATACACCATAGAGAAGTTTCCCCTGAGCTAGAACCTAGGACCTGAAAAGCATCACGTTTGTATAGTCTCCTCTGAATGGGGGATGTTTGAGTGAAAGAGTGAGCTGTGGGAGAGAATGTGGATGTTCTAGTCTTTTCTCTCACTTTGGCCCCTCTTGCCTTGTAGGGATTTATGTCAGCTCAGACACACCCGTTCTGGCTCACCATGATTAATGAGAGAGAAGTGCTGTAAAAGTTACTACCCTGGTGCTCTGTGTAGTTTCTCTTTCCTCTTAGGTGGACTTTTTTCTTCACCCAGTCTGTCTTTACTTTTGTTTGGTGTGTGTTCAGGAAATCTAAAAAGACTTATTTTAATTCTAGCCTTAAGCAAACATAATTAAAAAGGAAAAGTTTCTGTTGGCTGTTGCAGGAAGCCCTCCCTGCTTCTACCCCCTGCCTCCCACCCCCTATATATTTTTTTAATACTCAGGAAGAAGTGAATTTTAGGTTATTCATGTTTCTATCCCTTCATTAGTGAGTATAATTAAGAGGTGCAAGGATTTGATGTGGCTTGCTAAAGTTTTAAGTAACATGAGAAGCACACTTCATGGTTCATATTTTTGAAAATCCGTACAGTATTTGGGAAGATTTTCTTTTACTAGAAACCTCATTTTCTGGGCTCTTCATTTTGCTATGCATACTTTGATAAGACTCAATCTATCTGTCCTTGTCCTTTGTACTTGAAAGGAGATGCAGTGTATATTCTGAATAGACCAGTCTATGACCCTGGGAGGCCTTTCTTTGGTGAGCATAGCTTCAGATACGGAGGTAATCAGGATCTGTCACCCAGAATTTCCTTTCTTCCCGAAGCCCCATTTCCAAACGTCAAACATAAACTAAGCCCCTAAACTCTGGCAAGCTCTTTCATTTAACCATCTAAACAGGTTCTGTTTCAGTTCTAAAAAAGGTGATTTGCCCTCACCCATTAAATACTTAGGTTTCAATTTTTTTTTTTTTTTTTTTTTTTGCGGTACGCGGGCCTCTCACTGTTGTGGCCTCTCCCTTTGCGGAGCACAGGCTCCGGACGCGCAGGCTCAGCAGCCATGGCTCACGGGCCCAGCCGTTTCGCGGCATGTGGGATCTTCCCAGATCAGGGCACGAACCCGTGTCCGCTGCATCGTCAGGCGGACTCACAACCACTGCGCCACCAGGGAAGCCCAGGTTTCAAATTTTTAAGAAAATATTTTGTGAGGGAGAGTGGACTGTTAACATTGATTATCTTTGGGGAAATAGGAATGGAGGTTTTCACTTTCTACCGTGACATTTAAAAAAATTTAAAAAACAGAACAGGGCTTCCCTGGTGGCGCAGTGGTTGAGAGTCTGCCTGCCGATGCAGGGACACAGGTTCGTGCCCTGGTCCGGGAAGATCCCACATGTTGCGGAGCGGCTGGGCCCGTGAGCCATGGCCGCCGAGCCTGCGCGTCCGGAGCCTGTGCTCCGCAACGGGAGAGGCCACAGCAGTGAGAGGCCCGCGTACCGCAAAAAAACAAAACAAAACAAAACAAAACCAGAACAGTAGTCCTGTGTCTGTTTTCCAAACTAGTGAAAGTAAGCAAACTAGTGGGAATAAAATGATCCATTTAACATTGGTGATCATTAGATTAAGCCTCAGTTGTAATGTGAGAAAATATATTCAGGAGTCTTTCCATACAGCATAAATGTTTATACTGAAGGTAATTAATAATCGAAAGTATTATTGATGTATGTATGTCTGTCCTTCCATCCTTCCATCCTCCATCCACCCATCATCCATCTACCCATCTGTCTGTATCAGTCAAGGAACTGTGACCTCAACTTGTGATCTCTTTAATATAATTGGTTTCTTTTCTATAAGGAAAGAGCTTTAATTGCTCATCTATCTGGATAACCTTGAAAAAACATTATTTTTAACGTTTAGAAGGAGGGTAAAGTACTTGGTAATTTTCAGAAATGTTGTGTAGGACATTGAAAAGGTAAATTCTATCCGTGTGAAATCCTTTATTCTCACAGTTTTCTGAAATTCTTATCTTGGTGATTTTATTTCACAAAGAACTCAGCTCCCTGGCTGTCATACACCACACTTTAATGAGCTATACAGTAATTTGTGACTTGTGCTCTCTCCTTTTCTAATCAGCTTATCATCTGATCAACATCATGCCCATTCTGTTACCAGCCTGGCGCTGTTTGTCAACCCCTCTTTTTTTTTTTTTTTTTTTTTTTTTTT